>NC_141140.1:72546587-72816587 GCF_053477565.2 Lygodium microphyllum
TGTAAAATTATCAGCATACTCTCAGACTCGATAGAAACTGCAACCTTGTAGTTTCCCAGAAGTTTGTAGGGTTGGCCTCCATAAGGGGTGAGACTAGCATTAGTGGGCTTACAACTGCGGTTTGCCAATTTGGGTCCAATGGTCACAAGTTAAGATATTGAAATCAGCTCCCTCATCGATCAATGTGTTGATGGTGCATGTGTGCTTAGGAGTGATCGTCATGGGAGGTAAGCTGGTGGTACTGCTTCCTCATCCTCACTGTCCACCTCAGTGATAGTGGCTATTCGTAAGCGGACAAGGGGTGCTAGCATTGGGGGCTCATGCAATGGGTGCATGGGAGGGAAATAAATTTTTATGCAGCTGCCATTAAAGAAGCCTATGCCCTCACCCTCTAGGGTTTCTAGTTCAATGTTGCCAATTTGGCTAATGGTTCGAACCTTAAAAGGTCCTAGCCCCTGAAACTTTAGCTTTTGCTTGTGTCCCTTGATTGAGTATAGCAGTACTAAGTCACCCTATTCAAAGTTGCACTGCTTGACATGCTTGTCAAACCAGCTTTTGCATCTTTTCTTCTCGCATATGAGCACTTAGGTGGTTAGAAGCCGGGTTTCCATTAAGCGTTCAAGTTCAATCAAGGGTTTCATCCATGGCCCCTTCCCATCCCATCTTTCTTGAAAGGTGATCCTGAGGCTTGGTACAAAGAATTCCAAGGGAATGATTGCCTTTGCACTATATGTCAATCTAAAGGGGGTCTGTCCTACTGTCGCCTTGTAAGTTGTGAGGTAGGCCCACAAGGCCGCCATCAATTTGTTCTCCCAAACACTGCGTGAAGTAGAGACAACCTTGGTTAGGATGTTTACTAGGATTTTATTTGTCAATTCAACTTGATCATTTGCTTGTGGGTAATAAGGTGAGGATTTTCGATGGATGATTAAGAAGGAGGATAGGAGGTGAGCTATTACTTCATTGATGAAGTGTGTGCCCTAATCTCTCTGACTAATTTGATGGGGCAGCCAAATCGTGAGATCACTTGCTCCCATAGGAACTTAGCGGTGGTCCTAGCATCATTATTTATTGTAGCTCATGCTTTTGCCCAATTGGTTAGATAGTCAGCGGCGGCCACAATGATGTATGTAGCTTGTGAATATTGTGCAATGGGACTAATGGGTCTGATGAAGTCAATCGCCCATTTCTTGCAAGGTTTTTGTGTGATAGTTGGGGTTAGCTCCATGCGGTCTTTATGGATAGGTACTTTAGCTCGTTGGCACTCATCACAATGCTTCACGAATCGCGTCGCATCTCAGAAGAGGGTAGGCCACCACAGTTGGGATTGGAACACTTTGTGAGCTGTCGTGTCTCTGCTGAAATGTCCTCCTGCAATTCCACCGTGTGCCTTTGTTAGTACGTTGTGCATCTCTTGCTCTCACACACATCTGCATAGCAACCCATCTTGCCCCAGCTTGTAAAGTTGGCAGGCTATCAATTGATATGGTTGGATCTTTAGGATGAGCCGACTAAGTCGGGCTTTTTCTATCTATCATTTTCGTGTTGAAGTACTAGAACTAAGTCGTCCACCCAATATGGACTCAAGTCAACTTTAAACAAATCTTCTTCACTGGATAAGTGAAATAGATGCGCATTTGGTAGCTCATCCATAATGCCCTGTCCAACTGCTTCTCCCATGGGGATGCGAGACAGATGGTCAACCATGTAATGTTGCTTCCCTTTACGCACCACCATTGAGAAGTCAAACTCTAAAAGTAGAAGAAGCCATCTAGCAATGCGTCCTGTAGTGCACGGTTTGTTAACAAGATACAACAAGGCTTGATGGTGGTCAACAAAGAAAGTAAAAGGCATAGCCAAAAGATAATGTTGGAATTTCTCTACAGCAAACACCATGACCACAAGCCCTCTCTCTTCGTTGTTGAGTAATTCATTTTGGACTTAGTGAGTTGTTTGCTAGTAAAGCTCATTGGGTAATCCAGATTGTGTTCACTAGGTTGGCACAACATCTCTCCTACTGTGAATTTTGAAGCGTTGTGTGCACATGGAACGTGAGTGTCCAATTTGGGGCTTGTAGTATCGGTGAAGTGGTTAGAGCCTTTTTTAGTTCCTCATATGCACATTGGGATTCCACGGTCCATTTGAATATAATCAATAGCTTGTACAAAGTCTAGAAATCAATGCGTAGTTTAACATAAACTGTCGAATAGTACCCGGTATGTCCTAAGAAGCACTGAACACCCTTGTAATCAGTTGGGGGTGGAAGATCGATAATGACCTTGATTTTGGAGGAATCTTTGTGGCAATGTCATTCTTTGATACCACGTGTCCTAGGATACATTGATGCTTCACCCAGAACTAGCATTTCAAGGGGTTCAATGAGAGGGGGTATAGCCGACATCATTTTAAGACCGCTCAAAAGCCTGCCTAAGTGTTCTCGCCAAGTAGAGTGAATGCAAAAGTCATTCACGAAGACTTGTAACTCCTTCCTCAGCATGTCTTTGAATATTGTACACATCAATCGTTGGAAAGTGGCTGGTATGTTAGCCAATCCAAAAGGCATGACTATGTAGGCAAAGGCTCCCCATTCAGTGGTGAATGCTGTCCTATGCCTATTGTTAGGATGCACTTGCACCTGATTGTACCCAGAGACTTGTCCAAAAAACTATAGGACTCCTTGCTAGCTACTCTCTCAAGCATGTGCTCTATGTACAACAGTGGGTAATTATCTCTCTTCGTAGCAGGATTTACCTTCTTGTAATTGACACACACTCAAATCTTTCCATTGCTGCATAAGGGTAAATGCTTGAATAATATCATCAGCAGCTTAAGGCTGTTTTGCATATAGACTGAGGGAACTTATGATTTAGTTGAGTCATCTTTTGATGATGAGAAACTTCTTTAATCGTCTGTTCTATGGTCTGTATAATCTTTCCTACACTATTAGTGAAATCTCTATTTTCATTTTTCATCCCTTGTTTGCAATAAAAAGGAATAGGTTCCAAAAATGAACATACCAAATGTTATTTCATCGAGTTGTCATGAGCACCAAGACCTTCATAGAGAAAATCTCTAATGTAAATGAGATATTCTTTGTACATTCTAGGGTCACATAGCTTAGACTTCAAGAATGCTTCACGTGCTTCTAGCACATCATCCAGATTATTTCCAATAACTCACCAAGAAGAAGTTCGAAGAATAGTTGGATTGGATCTGCATGTTGAACAATAGCCAATTTATCTTGGGGGTGTATAGATATCCACCATTTTTGAGGCCACCAACGAATCCATGCATCATGGCATTCAAAATGTCAATTTTGTTGGTTTGTGGCTTTTCTACTATTTTTTGTCCAACATATGCATACATCATGCATATGAGGAGTTTGTTCTCCTAAGAGGATTTCCCATCTATAGACCAAATGGGGAATGAGCCCACCTTTTCGAGTACACCAATCTTCTTTTATACTTGATTGTAAGAGGGTTTTGAAGAAGAGGTAGAAGCAATTATAGCATTTATAGGAACAGTGTAAGTATTAACATGATATAGTTTTGAAGATGTTTTACTTACATGATGAGCATTTAGGTGAGCTCGGAGAACTGAAGTCGGAGAGACCTGTGTTCTATGTGGATTGAGGGACAAAGTCTTCATTGATCACACTATCACCATCCTCATCTAAAGAAGAAAGAGTATAGGTGGCTTGCCTCTGGAAGGCAGCTTGGTCTCTAAAATACAATGCTAGGAGCTCATTAGGGGGAATGTGAGTGGGGTGTTGTTCAATCCTTTCACCCATCATCCTGGAATCAATGCAAGCTTTGACATGCCTTTGTAGATCTTCTGTATGTCTATTTTCTGGATCAATGCATAAGGGAATTTGATCTAGCACACCTGATTTGCTTCTCTTTGTCTTCTGATTTGGCTAAGATCATACTCGTCAATGATGTCAAAGGCAGCATGATAACCTTTGTCTGACCAATCTGGGAACATGAATTAACACAATATTGGGGAATATGGGAATTTCCCATAAGTTTGGGACACGTGGTCAAATATTTGGATTTGTCATAACTTGAACACTATAACTCCAAATCGAGCACTCTATAGCTCAATAGATTCCATTTTTCAAGGCTTTCCAATGATAGGTCACATCATATGGCTTTGAGAAACTTATGGGCATGTTATCCGGGTGTCACCTTTTTATTATTCAAAAAATGGGAATTGGGAGATCCCCAAACTCACTAATATTGTGTTAATTCGAGATATTCTGCTAATTCTTCAGCAATATGGCCAAGTTGGAGGGATTTTTGAAAATGATTAGAACTAGAAGGGGATTTGTCTTGTACATCAGTCATCATAGGATAGTAAATATGTTGTATTTCTTGTAAGAGATCATCAACATATTCTTCATCAAAAGTATCAAGTTCTTCATAGCAATAAAGATCCTTTTCTAGGACTAGAGGTGTTTTTACAGTGCCCGAAGTGCCTTCTCATGTAGGGATAATCATTTTCTCTTTTCCCTTATGATCAAAGATCTGATGAACATTTAAGGTTCTTGTTGATGGAGATCAAAAGTGAGAGCCCTATCCTTTCTGAAACCTCTTGTTGGAGAAATTTTTCCAATCTATAACAATAGTTGTAGTAGGCACGAGTGAAGAAAATTTTTCAATCTGTAACAAAGGAATACAATCAGAGTTGAGTTCACTAGCAATATATGGCTTTCTTGTCTGAAGCTTTCAAAGTGTCTCTCACCCTAGCAACTCAAGAATTTACCCTTATGTATCAAGAGCTACATTCCTTGTGCAAAGTCTACCGCAAAATTCTGGTAAGCCAGAAAGAATTGGCCCATGGACTATTGCCATCCTACAAGAACTCAATTCCACTTCAGCCAATATACATTCTACCTAGTTAATCAAATCCGGTTATCCCAACCACAGGTACACAAAGTTAATGCTTTGAATACTGGTGGATCCATTCCTATGATTGGTGTACAGTTGAAGAATATGCCTCAATTCTCACTCTTTGTAGATGCTTTATTAGATATAGGTTCTAGTCTTACAATTACTCCTTTTGAGCTTTTCCCAAAACATTGTATCAAATCTACTTCCCCTATTATTGTAGAACTCTTTAATAACAAAAGAGTTACCCTAATCCATGTAACACAGGCTTATGTGCAATTGGGCTTTGATACCAAACACAGGGTGAGTGCAGCAGAGGTGAAAGCGACAACAAAACACAGTGTGAGTGGAGAGTAGAAAACAGAAAGCTTAGTAACACTTCAAGAAAAATGCTTGAGTTGCTAGGGTGAGAGACACTCTGAATACTCGATTGTGATTGGTTGATGACATTAGGAAAAATTACTATGGATTTCTCAGAGCTGTGTATGGATTTTTTTTTAAATGGACAACTCATCCATTTACATGGAATTCCTAGTAGATTAGATTTTCAGCTTATCACCATTCAACAACTCAAAAAGGAGTATGAGAGGTGCTCATAGATATTTTTTTTG
Source organism: Lygodium microphyllum (assembly GCF_053477565.2). Taxonomy (NCBI): domain Eukaryota; kingdom Viridiplantae; phylum Streptophyta; class Polypodiopsida; order Schizaeales; family Lygodiaceae; genus Lygodium; species Lygodium microphyllum. The sequence continues at coordinate 72,552,088 of NC_141140.1, forward strand.
CACTTTAATAAAGAGATTGAAGATTAGTCCACAAATTCAACAAGCCACCCAGCTTAAAAGCTCTTTTTGAGGAGTACTGGGATTTGTTTGAGGTGCCTACTTCATTGCCTCCCAAGAGAGCAATAGATAACCCCACTGATTTGGAGCCCAACTCAAAACCAATCAATAAGCCACCCTATAAATTTTCCAAGTGTGAGTGAGAATAAGTAGCCAAGAAAATCAAGGAGCTTCTTGAAATGGGATTCGTTGAACCTAGTTCTTCACCCTATTCATCTCCGGTCTTGTTAGTCAAAAAGAAAGATGGATCTTTCAGGATGTGTATTGACTATAGGGATCTTAATAAGATCACAATGAAGAACAGTATCCAATACCCAAGATTGATGATTTTCTTGATGAGCTCAAAGGGGCTACATTCTTTACAAAGATTGACTTGAGGTTAGATCTGTATTCGAGAGGGTGATGAAATCAAGATTGCTTTTAGTTGATTGAGGGCTCTATCATTTCCTAGTGATGCCATTTGGACCTACAAATACTCCAGCTATCTTCTATAGTCTGATGAACAAGATTTTGCAGCCTTTTCTCTTTCATTTTTTCTTGGTCTTCTTTGATGACATTCTGATTTAGAGTAAGACCCTTCAGGATAATCTATCACACATAAGGAAGGTTTTTGATGTATTGAGACATCACAGACTCTTTGCTAAGGAGAAAAATGCTATTTTATGTAGACTAAAGTGGAATACTTGGGACATATTGTCAATAAAAAAGGGATCTAAGCTTACCCCAAGAAGGTGCCGTGTATTAAATATTGGCCAACACCTACTACCACTACTTCACTTAGAGGATTTCTTGGTCTATCTTCATTTTATCATCGATTCATCAAGCATTATGTAGCTATTGTAGCTCCTTTGATTGATAGGTCAAAGAAGAAAGATTTCTTTTGGGATACTCTTATAGATAGTAGCTTCAACTAGTTTAAAGAAACTCCTTACTTCTGCTCTTATTCTAGTATACCCAAATTTTTCAAAGGAGTTTACCATACAGTGTGATGCGAGTGGTAGATGCATTGGGGATGTTTTGTTATAGGAGCATGGAGTGATTGTCTTTGAAAGCCATAAGCTTACAGATAAGGAAATGGCTATGAATATTTATGACCAAGAGATGTTGGCTATCTTGCGTGCAATAAATAAATGCACCATTATTTATATGGCAGTTGCTTCAGAGTTCAAAGTGATCATAGGGTCCTTAAGTATTTTCTCACTCAGTCCAATCTTACTCCTAAGCAGCGTAGGTGGATAGCTACACTGCAAAATTATGAATTTGACATCACTCATACAAGGGGCAAAGACAATGTAGTGGCTAATTCTCTTTCTTGTATGTGGGCTTGCAAAGTTTCAGCAATGACTAGTAAGCTACATAGTGACTAGATTGAAAAACTACAAGAGGATTATCTTTCAGATGAAGAGATTAGCCATATGTTTCAAAAAATACAGCAAGGTCTCATGGAAGATAACTCACATTATTAGCTTAAAAATGGCCTCATTTGATTAAATGGTAAGATTATCATTCTCTCTACTTCTTCTTTTACATGGAAAATTATAGAGGAGTTGCATTCTTTGCCTTTAGCTGGACACCTTGGAGTTTTCAAAACCTATGATAGGATCAGAAAAAGCTTCTATTGGAAAGGGATGTGGAAAGATATCAAAGACTTTGTCTCATGAAGTGCATGCCTTGTTAGCAAATTCAAATTAGGACATCACCTATGAGCCAGGTGGTTTGTTGCAACCATTACCCATTCCTATAAGAATATGGATGCACATTACCATGGACTTCATTACTAGCTTGCCTACTACAAAAAATGGATAGAATAGTATATATGTGGTGGTGGATAGACTTACCAAGGTAGCTCATTTCATTCCAACCAAGACCCAGTTTACTACTTGGCCAGTTAGTTCATGGAGCGGATTTTTAGATTACATGAATTATCGTAGGTGATTATTCATGACAGAGATTCAAAGTTCACGAGTAACTTTTGGTAGGTGGTATTTATATCCATGGGCACCAAATTGCTCCCTCTACGGCCTATCATCCATAGAATGATGGACAGACACAAAGTTCACGAGTAACTTTTGGTAGGCGGTATTTATATCCATGGGCACCAAATTGGCTCCATCTACGGCCTATCATCCATAGAATGATGGACAGATACAAAGGGTAAATAAGTGGTTGGAGACTTATCTTTGCCATTTTTGTTATGATGTCCAAGAATTCATGGGACTCTTGGTTACACTTGGCTGAGTTTGCCTACAATAACTCCACTCATGCTAGCATTGGATTTTCGCCCTTTGAGGCTATGTATGGCTATAAGGTGCCCTTACCCACAGTCAACTTTAATGAAAGAATAAATCCTCATGGGAAAGAAGAATCGGAAATAATGCAAACCCTTCTTCAGCAATGTAAGATGAATCTTAGGAAAGCTAAGACCAAATGAAGATGTATGCAAATGAGAAGAGGCAACCTTTAGAGTTCCAAAAAGGATAATTGGTTTTGTTGAAGGTGCCCAAGTCTTGGTACTCTACTTTGAGGAGACTTGGCATGTAGATTTGAGCTACCCTCTTCCACTAAGACTCATAACGTATTCCATGTTAGTTAGCTCAAGCCTTTCTATGGAGATCCTATTGATACAGTTGATGTGCTGCCACCTATTGATGAAGAAGGTCTTATTCAATAGATCCCAAAGGCTGTCATAGGTTAGCGTGAGAAGAAGCTTTGATCTCATTCCATCATTGAATATTTGATTAAATGGAGAGGTTTACCACTTGAGGAAGCCTCTTGGAGGCCTTATTCCATGTTAGATGAGTTTCCTTTCCTAAGGGACACATTGGTGGTGGTTGAAGCTTACTGACTATGGAGCCAGTTATGGTGTAGATAGGGACTTGCCAGTAGACTATTTTAGAACAGTTTTTATTTTGCCTAATTTTTAGAATTATGCCACCTACATAGGTCAAAGTACTCTTCAAGAGCTACGTTTTGACATGTGGCATGACTCATTTGGACACTTCTACCAAAAGTTATGGCAAATTTGGTTCAACACAATCTATTTATATAGCAAGCTATCTACTTTTTGAGCTCATTAGTTGAAGAATTTAAGGCTCCAAGTACCTTTGAAACAACCTTGGTCATGTATATAATTGAGGCCTAGTTCCATTCCTTCATTTCAATCTTTATCATTGCCTTGCAAGAGTATGAAACTATAGCATGTCATAGAAGTGCGGTTGGGGGCTAAGAGTACTTACGTCGCACCTAGCCTTGTTTTCTATTCACAAGGGCTTTGAATCATTTGGAGAGTTCTATTTGACAAAATGTTCATCTTTGGGCTTTTTTCAAATAAATGATTATTTTCATACTTCGTAGTTCTATGCATAGTTGATATTATAGCTCCAATCATCATTGGTATAGCGAATTGAAACAAAGAATAGCCTTTAAAATTGATTCAAGAGATTCAACACAACACTTTCACCTTAGCTACATGTTTGAGTTGCGGAATGATGCTTGTTATGAGCCCTGGCTCTTGGTTTTGAAGATACCTGTAGATTCCTTAGATTCAACTTTGACTGTATTACAACAAATATTTTTATCATTTTAATTGATGACTCCGCACTCTATACATCTCTTATCTTTCATTCATTTTGCCATTTGTAAAGTGGAAAATAGAGTAGTACTTTGTTCTATCCATCATTCTTCCAACTCTTTGTAAGTTTGTTTTTGAGGGAAAAAACCCTTGGGATGGAATGGATTGTAAGAAGTTGGGAAGAATATGGATTTAAGGTGTAAATAATAGAGATGCCATGTCACACTAACATAGGTATAAAAGGAAGGGACATGTAATTTTTATTATCTTTTGACACATTTATACATTACTGTCCTTCTCCTCTTTACTTTGCTCTCAGCTTCAATGGCTTCTTTCTCTTTTCTCTCTTTCTCTCACATATTCTAGTATTTCTCTCTCCTCGTCACTCTCTTTTTCTCACTTCTGCACTTTTTCTTCTCTCTCTTCTATAGTCTTCTCTCACTTTTTTCTCTCTCTCCTGCTCACTTCTTGACAGGCTTGGTAGATTCCTAGACCGAGTCAGACTCGAGGCCAATGCTTTGTCTTCCCATGGATGGCATTTAGTTGGAAAAGAAATACTAAGGAAGGTTGGTGTGAAAATAAAAGTGAGAGGAAGAGAAAAATATTGAAGTGTCACCTTGTGAGAGCTTGGTAGGTTCTCGGGTGCCGAGTCAAGACCTGAGGTTGATTCCCTATTTTCCTTAGGTCACTACACTCAACTCCCTCCTTTCTACACGTCCGAGTATGAAAACCTTGCAAGAAAAATATGTTAAAAGAAAATATATGCTAACCAGGCTATAGGTTTCCTTGCCTAGTAGAAGTTCCTAGTCTAGTTGTTTTTAGTTAGGTCCGTAGTTCAAGCCACCACCTAGGATGACTTCTTTGATGATTCTTTTTAGCTAGTCTATGTTGGAGTAGTTGGTTAGTGACTTGCTATGGACTTCTGCTAGATTATGCTTGGCCTATCCCTTGAGGATTTTCATGCTTTGATTTTATCAAGGGATAGGATGAAAGCTGTGCTTTGTGCTTTGTTGCATGTTTTGTTTTGTGACAGCTTGATGCTTTTTATGATTGTTGTTTGTGTAGATCAATTCGTGGGATTCGATGGGCTGAGTTATTCTATCTCGTGGTCACCAATGAGAGGTGAATTTTAAGGCCTAATTAATGTGCAAAAAGTGGTTGCGTAAAAGACCAAATTTTCATGGAAAATGAAACAATATGCAGATCAATGAGTTGGAGTTTCCCTAGTTAGAGTTCAATGCTAGGAACACAACGTGATCTCAATTTATTAATCAGAGGTCGTTTGACCCCCCATTTAATCCTTGCAAGGTTTGGCATTCTAAAGCAGCTATATGATCTCGGTTTGTCAATTGAGGTCGTTTGACCCCCCATTTAATCCTTGCAAGGTTTGGAGTTCTAAAGTAGCTAAGTGATCCAAGAAAGCTGAAAAGTGTGCAAGGGAGGCCAGATTGATAGATTTTTATGCTGTGAAGCCACCTATTCAGTTGGATCTCAAATCTAAGTTTGTTTGGACCTCCAAAATGCGAAAAACCACTTGCATCTAGTATGAAAATCCAAATTTTGAACTAGATATTTTAGTAATTAAGCCTAATGACTTAATTAAAAGTCTTTAAGCCAAAAAACTCGACGACTTGGGGGGGACACATTTTCTCGATGCCCCCTTGTTTCCATTTTTTATCGCTTTTCGGATGGAGAGAGGCAGGAGGAATGGAGAGAGCAGCAAGATGAACAATTGACACACTATCTATCGCTTCAATCCATTCAAAAAATAATCAAAGGAATCAAAATTTCACTTTGTAGTATTTCTCTCTCTTCTCTCCTCTCTTCTCTTATTTTGTGTTTCCATGGTTGATTCTATGAGAGAAGGGGGTGGGCTAAGATGTGAGATTTTGATCATGGGATGATGTTGGAGCATGAAAGAGTGTAGATCAAGGTTAGAAGGAGCATCAGTGGCTATTGGAAAGTGTCAGCGAGCCTCCAATCACGAGATGTGTATGATATAAAGCATGGTTCTATGAGTAAGTCGTAAATTTTATCATTTTATTTGGTAAATTCCATTGGTAAATGGTTGAAAATGGTTGTATTTGGATGTCAATGTTGTGATCTATAAAAAATGTAAAGGAAATCAAGAAAAATTAGTCATATAATAATTTCTTTATAAACACGCAAAACCCGCAACATTGCGGTTTTAAGAAAAATCATGAGATTTTGGGGTTTTATTGTGTATATGGTATTTGCATGGGATGGAATGTGATATAAAAATCATTCTCAATAAGCTTAATCAATCAAAATGAGAAAACTAGAAAAGATAAATATTTATATCAATAAATAAATAGTAAAAAATAGACAAAAAGGGAAAAAATAAAATTTTTACATCCAAAAAATAGAAAAAAACCACATTTGTGTTTGTAAATGTATGATAAGGCTAAGACATGAGGTTTAGCCTCAGTTCATCAGCCCTATCTTTATGTTAAAATGGTCGTTTACTGCTTTTATGAAGGAAAAATAAATTAAAAATACTCTCTAAACCTTCCACCAAATGCACAACCTTAAGTGGTAGGAAGAAGGGGATGTTAAGGATGATAGTAAGCTAAATTCTAATATTTTTCTTATGCAGCATGGCATATAAGACGTGTGGTTTAAAAGTTGAGAGGGTCCGGTAGCACGAGCATGCTTGGTGTTGGCCCTATACAACAACACAACAATCTCGTTTAGAGTAAAGGCATGAAAATAAATGTTTTTGCACCTTCACAATGTTGGTTGTTGATGGAAAATTTGTTTGAGAACTATAAATTATACACAATTGCATTGCATGCAACACATGGCATCATCTTGGGGTGTGGATGCACAACAATTGTTTTCATGAACAATGACCTACATTGAGGAGGTGAAGTACCCCAAGTTGAAGGGTTAGTGGTTCATTTCGTTTGGGGAGTGTTCAATGAGGATTATCTTATTAAAAGAGAGAATTATGTGTTGTTCATGCTTTATGTGTTCACCGTGCATCTTGGGGCTAACCTTTGAGGTGTAGGAGAGCCGTAGTGGGGCCGCATCAATTAGCCAAGGGGCACTCCCTTTGTCTACGTTTACATGTTATATTACACCAATATGTGCAAGGACTCCCTCTAAGGAGTATGGGAAGGGTTATCTGTTAGATGACAAGCCATACAAATTCTTAGTTCTACATTAGAGGTTAGGGTAGTATACCCCTTAGATGCTTCTTGGCCATGAGGCTGTGAGGGGTGGTTTGGGTGCATAGTAGAGGCCCGTCGGCTAGTGCCATAAAGCAAGTATCGGGCCCATTTTAGGTCCCGACACTCAAACAATATTTTCTTTTTTTAAAATCAAGTGCAGGTGTACAAGGCATAATTGATATTAGTTCTAGAATTTGTATCTTTCTAGTTCTCCACTCAATCAGCTTTTTGGTTGTTCTTAACTTGAGTGGATGGTAGCATTATTTGAGTGTGTCTATTTGGGTGCTTGAGAGATCCTTGAGCTTTTAAAATTTTGGGTCCTAAGTTATGCTCAAGTGCCTCATGTAAGAATTAGATGATTGGCATCTTGACACTTGAATGCAATTGAGGGCTTCTACACTCAATTGTTGGGCCATAGGAGTGAGTGGTTGACTCTAGAGTGGACAACAAATCAAGCTTGTTGTGTTGTAGGGTGGGCCTAGTCTTATTGGAAGGTCTCAAGAAGTCACTCAAATGTAATCAAATGGGTCTCTCAAGGGTTAAGAGGAATAGGGCTAGATCATGAAGCTTGGGGTCCCTCGAGATATATTTCAATAGTCAAGTCTAAGTTAGTGATAGCCTCAAGTTAGGTAAGGTCAAGTTGAGGGTTTAGATTACTCTCAGGACTTGAGAGGTGCTCTTATCAAGTATTTGCTATGAAGGTTCTTAGGTGGCCCTTGAGTCCTCTATGCTTGAATAAATGTTCCCTTAGATAATACTAGTGTAGAAAAAAGGCTTGAGCAAAGTATAATTGAGCAGCTTTGTTAAAATGGTCATTGACATAGTTTCTATGGTTCCATGTCTCGAGTATGGGTGACTAAGTTAGATGTCTCCAATTGTTGATTGGTCGAGGAAGATACTCAAAAACTCCACGATTAAGTGGCTAGTGTGAGTGTGTCTAATTTGGGACACTTGAGTCCTATGGCCAAGGTAGGGAAAGATCCATCTTTTTCTAATTTTCTCATGTCCTTTTCTTCAAAAAACGAAAAATTAAGCCTTACATTACATCAATTGTATTCATGTAGCTTTAGTTGACATTTTTAATTCTCTCTCTTTTTTTAAAAAATTATCTCCTTCTTGATGTGTGGATTGTAGAGGCCCTTGAAGGTCATCTCACTATATTGTCCTTTCTATTTTCCTTCCCCCTCCACTTGGTTTAGAGGCTTGGGCACTCTGGTCTAGTTCAGTATGAGTGTAAGAAGTCTCATTTATAATGAGAGATAATTCCTTTTTTAATGGCCTTACTTTTAGACCAATCACATAGATCAATTGTGCAATCTTTCTATTCAGCATAGTGGAGAAGCGAGTGCCCTGGTTGGTCGATTCTACTTGTGTCCCTACAATGGAACCAAACCTATACACTCAATAGTGGTACATGATTGTTGTTCTTGTTCCTTCAATATTTCAATCTACTTATGCAAACTACCTCTCACCTAGTTACCATCTTTTCGTCTCCAAATCATCAAGTTCACCCCTCTATGCAAGCAAGAAAACCAAATGATTATGATATTGTAGTAGACACATGTCATTATCCCTCTCATTGTAGTTGATCCAATTTAGAGTTGGAGATGGCCTCACGATTCCTTGCGTGGTCTTTTTGCTCCAAGTACTTGATCTATGTCATTACCAACTTTAAGAAGAAGAGGAGAAGAAGAAGATGTTGGACATGCATATGGAGAAGTTAATGAGTGCTTTACTCTTGTCCCTCACACTCTCAACCCCAATCCCTCTCTCACACTCTCATTCCTCATACACATGATAGAAACACTCTCTCGATAGAAGTAAGCAAGAATAAAAGTATGAGATAAAAGAAATTAGAACATGCAAAAGAATGATTTTCTATTATTTTTTAAAGCTTATATATAGGGATTCCCTTTCTTGGATGCCCTCCTACATTGGGCATCCACATCTCTAGTTGGGCCCTTGAGTTGGCTCATTGATTTGAAGCACTTGCCTTTTCTACAAGAGTTATTTTACAACTTGCATGGGAGTGGGTGTGGCTCTTTTAAAAAGAGTTTTATAGAGAATTACATTACGAGAAATTAATAATTAATTGTTAGAGTAGGGTGGTATTCCCAAAATAAATAGTCCATTGAATTTTGGCATTAGACTTTCTTCTTGCTCTTCTTTCATCATTGCTACTAATAGTCAACACTTCTCTACACCCAATACCTATATGAAAGTATTAGCGATGTGATCTAGTGTGCTAACACACACCAAGTCAATCTCATCTACAAGTATCTTTCCTCTCACAAAATGGTAATGCACCTTTGTATTCTTTGTCCTATCATGGAACATAGGACTCCTAGCCAATTATATATTGCTCATGTTCTCACAATGAATGACAAATGGATCATCTATATATACATCCAAATCACCCAATAACTTTTGTATCCATGGCACCTCACATGTCTCTATGATAGCAACATCTCTAAACTCAACCTCTATATTGGATAAAACAACTATAGATTGCTTTTGGCTACTCTAAGTGATTGTTGCACAACCAAGTAAAAACATAAATACATTGGTAGATCTTGTATCAAATACACTATTGGCCCACTTTACATTTGTGTATCCAAATACTTGTATCTTCTTAACTATATGATAAAGAAATCCACAATGCAAAGTGGACTTTACATACCTTAGTGTGCATTTGAATGCATCCAATGAGGCTTCCTAGGTATTTGCATAAAAAAACTCACAATCCCAATAGCATAACTCAAGTTTGGCCTTATGATAGTCATGTAAATCAAACCCCCTACTATCCTCTTGAATATAATAGCATATTTTATCTCATTTGCAACATCAATAATCAACTTTAAATTCCACTCCAATGGCACAAAATGAGGCTTACAAATTGTCATACCATGCCTTGATAATGTATCCAATGTATATTGTCATCGGGATAGCCAAATATGATCATATACCTAATTACATCAATGCTAAGAAAGTACCAATTAGCTTACCAAGATCCTTCATCTTAAATTTTGAAAAGGCCTTGATATCAATGATCTCATTGTCACTATCACCTATAATAATCATGGTATATCCACATAGATGACTATGATAACTAAACTTGCATCTTTCTTTCTCACATAAAGTAAGTGATCTACATCAGAAACATAAAAACTAATATTGACAATATAGTCTTAGATCTTGACACAAGACCATGCTCTAGGTTCTTTCTTTAGACCCATAGAGTGCATTATTTAACTTGCACATGTATGTTGGATGCTCCAAATCCTTATAACTTATTTCTTGCTCTCCATATACACCTCTTCTTGTAAATCATCATGCAAGAAAGAAGGTATGGATTATATCCATTTGCTGCAAGGTCTAACCTTTGGCTTTGCTATCAAAGAAATCACATATCTAATAGTTTCCTAGCTTTATACCTATTAATGAAACCATCAACATTATGCTTAATCTTATAGATCCACTTACAACGAATAGCTTTCTTACCCTTTGGCGATGTCACTAAATCTCAAGTTTTATTGACCTTTAATGCAATCATCTCCTCATCCATTGTTGCATCCCAATATACATAACCAACAATTTTCTCAAAATAGGTGGGCTTTGCATCCTCAATGTCAAGACAAAAAAACATTGGCTCTAAGGCTCTAGCAGGGCTCCAACACTCTCTAAACAACCCTCACAACCTTGTGGCTAGGAGCATTTCATTGCGACAAAATAATGTATCTAACGAATGTGTTTGTAGATATGATCTTCAAACTATAGGCCAACATACTACCCATCCCAACTCCAAGCAAAGGGAGCCGCCTGCACATAGGTGACTAGTTCACCTTGATACACACACATAAAGGGCTATGGCTCTTCTACACCCTATGGCTCCTATGGCTCTTCTACACCCTATGGATTAGCCCCAAGATGTGTCATCTTAATATATAAAGAACAATGAAACATACATTGCTATTTTCTCACTAATATCTCTTATGACCCACATATCTCAATGGCTTGGATGTATCTTACACACTCGGTCAATAGAATACAATTGCAATTCAACAGTATATGCAAGACTACGCTTGTATGTAAAATGTGAATGAATATGCATAAACATATTTAATGAGGCAACCAAAGTGTGAATGTACATCAATCATTCCTTTCCATCTTTCCATGAATTTTCTACTCGTTATGGCATTGTTAAACACACCCAAAGATAGTGAGTCCCCTCAACTCATGCTATCTTTGGGTACATAAATAACACATGACCATCCTACTCATGAATGTAGTAAAAAATATTTCTTTTTATTAATTATTCTCTAATTTTTAACATATGGATTTCTTTAGCATACCATAAATGGCATTGAGACCACTCTCGTACTATTGAAACATCTTATTTGGACAAAAAATACTTATGTTAATGATTTTTTAATTTATATATAAACTATACTTATATTTTATGATTCTTGAATTTATTCTTAATATTTCACTATTTATTGGTATTTTTCTCTATTTTTAGTACTTTTTTCTTTACTCAATGAAAATTAAAAAAAAAACCAAACAAAAAATATGAAGTGTTGAAAATTAAGTATTTATATTTCTTTTCTATCCTCTAAAATATTTTTTCAATCCCATTCCATTTACTATAAAAATTAATGAATTTACTCAAAAATTGCTTATATGTCGTGACACAAATGAGGTTGCATATGGATTTCAAGGCTGCTGACACTTGAGATAGTTTCTACTATACTTGGTGGCACTCCATAATACTCCAAAAACATACCACAAACTGTATCTATCACATAACTCTCACCACTCCCTCTTTTTCACCCATCCCCCTTCTCACAAGAACAGCAATTATGCAAGAGGAAATGAAGAAAAGAGAAAGACTGTTTTGAGATAGGAGAGTGAAAGACTAAAAACCATATTCTTTATTTTTATATCAGGCCATGAAATTTACATCATCATATAGAGGACGGTGAGGGGGCTTTGTTTCATCCATCACACGTGAGAAATGATGAGGATCTCATGTGCAACAATCAATCAAATGCCCAACACGATGGCATTTTTCATTTTCTACCCACTTTTTCATTTTCTTTCTGTCTTCCAAATGATTAGATATATCAACAAAAAGCACTCTTTGAGGCCTACCATAAGCGCCCCTTCAAATTGAGCATGCCCATATACTTCCGAAGCCTTTTTTGGCATCCTTAGTTGTCCACTCCACATTTCCACATAAATTAAGATCTCACGACCTTAAATTCCACCCCAAGCATGAAAAATTAATACCCAAGTGAAGGTTGGATGCTTCTTCATTATTTGTAGACTCAACTTGGTGATTCATTGTATTTCAAACTTCAACATGCTTTGTCTCTTGTGCCTTGATCACTTTGCATTAGAAACTATGAAGCCTAAAATCTTCATTTTTACCCACAAATGCCTTGTGGATCTATTTAAAATTGTCCAAAACCCCAAAAAGGGTACCTTTAAATCTACCTCTCACTCAACTACCTTCACCATGTAAACATAATGGTCATAAATTGTAAGAAACTGGGAAGTTGTATGTTTTAGTGAGAGGATGACATATGTTTTAGTGAAAGATCATTAATAATACATTGTTATATTGACATGGATATAAAAGATGTGAGACGTGTAAATTTTGATATCTTTTTGCAATAATACAATTATTGTCTCTCATATTATCTTCTTGTTCATAGCTTTCATGGTGGCTTCCCTCTTATTTCCTATCTTTCTAATCTTTCTCTCTCCTCATCACTCATTCTCTTCTCTCTTCTCTCTTCTCTCTTCTCTTTCTTTTTCTCTCCATTCTCTCACCTCTCAAGCCTCTTTTTAACAAAGTAGAGAGTTGGTTTTGCTGAAAGTACCCAAGTCTCATTACTCAACTTTGAAGAATGGATCCAACAACAAACTTGCTCACATGTTTTATGGATCCTACAAGATCTTGAAGTGCATTGGAGACTTGGCATATAGACTAGAACTACCCTCTTCTACTAAGATTCATAATGTGTTTCATGTTAGTGAGCTCAAACCATTTTATGGTACTCAAGTAGAAATAGTTGATGAGTTGCCCCCTATGGATGAAGCAGGTCTTATTTAGTAACCTTGAGGAGATCATAGGGCAACATAAGAAAAAGCTTCACTCTCTTTCTATCATTGAGTATTTGATCAAGAGGATAGGTTAGCCACCTCATAAAGCTTCTTTAAGGCTAGATTCTATATTAGATGAGTTTCCTTAGCTAAAGATGCATTAGTGGTGGTTGAGACATAGTTAGCAGTGGAGCTAAATCTCGTGTAGACAAGGTACATATAGCAATCTCTTTTAGAATAATTTTTATTCTACCTAATTTTTAGAAATATGCCACCTACATAGGGTCAAAGTACTCATCAATAGCTACATTTTTACATGTGGAAAATTTCATTTGGATACTTCTATCGAAAGTTATGCAGATTTTGTTTAGTAGCGCCTATTTTAACAACAAGATGTCTATTCATTCCAGAGTTTATCTCTTGAAGATTCAAAGGCTCAAATTTTTTTTTGAAGACATCCGAATTATGTATATGACGCTGAGGCTTTCCTTGTGTCTTCATTTCAATCAATAAATCTCAAAATTTTCATTCATTTCCTGTATTTCGTATAATTGAAATCAGAGTAATACTTTGTTTCATCCACCCTTCTTTGCCATTGTAAGTTTGTTTTTGTGGGAAAAAACCTTTGGAAAGGGATGGATTGTAAAAATTTGGGAAGATATATGCTTTAGTGAGGGAAATAGATGTTCTAGTGAGAGATCATAAATAATATATTGTCATATTGCCATAGGTATAAAAGGTGTGAGACATGTAATTTTTTATATCTTTTTGCAATACTAGAATTATTGTCTCACATCTTACCTTCTTGTTTACATCTTCCATGGCTTTTCTCTCTTCTTTCCTATCTTTCTAGTCTTTTTCTCTCCTTGTCACTCATTTTCTCTCCTATTTTCTCTTTCTTTTGCTCTCCCTTCTCTCACCTCTCAACCCTCTTCTCGGCATAAATCTCAAAATCAAATCTTTTAATAGGATATCTCACCCTACTAGACTTGTGTATCATTGGATTGCTTGTGGAGCCTTTATATTTCCATGTGCTTTTGTGCATCTGGTATCTTAAAGAAATACCAAGCTTATCATCCAAACCCTCTAACTCATTAGAATATTGATTAAGAAAGAAATGACTAGTAGATACATTGTTACTATTCAAAGATTTTCCTTCCCTTTTCATCAATGATTGTCCTCTTTACATTACCGATCAATACTACTAGTAGATGTACCTAAAGATGTGTGCTACTTCTTGGTTTTGCCAAACCAATGAGTGATTATAGACTTGATACTAGATGATGTCTTTGATCTAGCAAGGGTGCGTGGTGCATAATTTTTGTCTATACATAACTATCATCATAAAAAAGGACCCCTACTTAGAGTAAACTTACTAATGATAGGATTATAATAGTTATATCCCTTGTGCTCAATATAGTATCCAATAAAGATGCATTGTTTATAAACATACAAGACAAGAGAACATGAGTACACACACACAATGGAGACTCAAGCACATAGAGAGTAGGATTGAAATATTCTTCTTCTTTCACACACATTTAAAAAAAAACTTAGTCTACAACATGATAAAATACTAAATGTAAAAGTACTTGAATATATGAATATGCGGTCACTAAGTGTGAACTCGCTAGGGATAGATGAGATGGCACAATGAATAAATATACCACAACCAAGAGTGGAATACATGGGTGTAGTCTAACTATAGAATTATTGGTGTATCCTCAATATTGGTCACCTAACATGCTAGTGAGTAAAGTCCTACCATATCACGAGGATATGTAGTGGATGCCAACTCAGGTGCAACTATAGCTTGTTTTTTACTACTCCAAGTAATAACAACACCCTCGAAGGAAAACATAAATCCACTAGTTGACCTTCTATCTAAGATTCTACCAATCCAATTTGCATCTATATAACCCTGCAAGTCTGTAACATCTCTCTCGTGTCTCCCCCATGAGAACCCCCCCTTTTTAAAATTTTAAAATTAGTTTAAATTTTTTTACCTCCCTCTCTCTCCCCTGTTGACAGCATGTCGGGGAGAGAGAGAGAGAGAGAGAGGGAGTACGAGTGGGAGAGGGGGCATGCACCCCCCAGGTGTGGGGTGGCGGCCCGTCAAACAGCCGTCTCCCCCCCCCCCCCCCCCCCCCATGAACCACCCCCTCCCCACTATATAAGGGGAGCCCCCCCCCTGGACGTCGTCTTCAGCGCTGCACCCCTGCTCTGTCTTCAGCGCCACATCACCCCTTGCTTAGCCTGAAATGTCTCCCCCCACCCCCATGAACCACCCCCTCCCCACTATATAAGGGGAGCCCCCCCCTCCCCCTTCGACATCGTCCTCAGCGCTGCCCCCTGCTCCGTCTTCAGTGCCACATCACCCTTTGCTCAGCCTGAAACGCCGCCAGGCTGCCAGCACCACTGCCGCCCTTATCATCATCATTTTTTGTCAAGAATCGCGTGGTGGAGGGGATTGCTCAAGATGCTGCGCCAAACACACACAGAATGCACAAGGAGAAGCTCACTCAAGAGACAAGAAGAGAGATGGAGGCCAAAACGTTTTCTTGCTGATTTCTTCTTCTTCTTCCACACACTTACAAATGTACACAAAGTATAGATAAGATACAACATAAAAGGAAAGTGGCCTACTAAGTCAAACAATGCATAACCGACTCTACTAGTCGACTGGCGCTATAACTATGCCAGCTGTAAATAGGTGTAACAACCTGAATATAATAAGTAATGAGTCAGTGGCCATGTGAGAGTCATAATGACCACCGACGTGCTAAGTGTAGACGTGTGGACCCATCTAACCAGGCGGTCCATCATCCATGTCCACATGTGTTGAGCTTGCCATCTCAACACTCCCCCTCAAGCTCAACTGCATCTCTGCAACTCCAAGTAAGCTTCGAAACTTTTGAAGCTTCTCTGTACCCAATGCCTTCGTGAAGATATCAGCTATCTGATCCTGTGTGCTGACATACACCAAGTCAATCTCACCTGCTAGTACCTTCTCTCTCACAAAGTGGTAGTGTACCTCAATATGTTTTGTCCTGGCATGGAACACAGGGTTCCTAGCCAACTGTATACTGCTCATGTTGTCACAATAAATGACAACTGGACCTTCCACCTGCACATCCAAATCAGCCAGTAACTTTTGCAGCCATACTACCTCACATGCTGCAACAGCAGCACCTCTATACTCAGCCTCTGTACTCGACAAAGCAACTGTAGATTGCTTTTTGCTGCTCCATGCAACTGCTGCACTACCAAGAGAGAACATGTATCCGCTGGTAGATCTTCTATCCGACATACTACCAGCCCAATCTGCATCTGTGTATCCAAACACATGTACGTCTGTACCTGCCTCATAGAAAAGTCCATAATGTAATGTGAACTTGACATATCTCAATATGCGTCTCACTACATCCAAATGTGGCTTTCTAGGTACTTGCATAAACTGACTCACAAGACCAACAGCATAGCTCAAGTCTGGCCTTGTAATGGTCATGTAGATCAAACTCCCCACTATCCTCCTGAACATAGTAGGGTCTTCTATCTCATCCCCAACATCAGCACTCAGCTTTACATTCTGCTCCAACGGGACTGAAAGTGGTTTGCATGCAGTCATACCATACTTGGACAACATATCCAGGCCATACTGTCTTTGGAACAGCCATATACCATCATCACATCTGATCACCTCAATGCCAAGGAAGTACCTTAGCTCACCTAAATCCTTCATCTCAAACTTCATCTTCAAATAGCCCTTGACTTCAGCAATCCCACTATCACTATCACCTGTAATAATCAAGTCATCCACATAGATGACTATGATGACCAAACCTGCATCTCCCTTTCTCACATAAAGTGAGTGATCAGCATCAGAAACATAAAAGCCAATATTGACAAGATACTCTCTGATCTTGTCAGACCATGCTCTTGGTGCTTGCTTGAGCCCATAGAGTGCCTTCTTCAACCTGCACACATATGTGGGATGCTCTAAAACTTCATAACCTGCTGGCTGATCCATATACACTTCTTCCTGCAAATCACCATGCAAGAAGGCATTCTTTACATCCATTTGCTGCAACCTCCAACCTTTGGCTGCTGCCAAAGCAATCACACATCTGACAGTTGCCATCCTAGCAACTGGACTGAAGGTTTCATCATAATCTATGCCATATGTTTGGGCATAGCCTTTTGCAACCAGCCTAGCTTTGTACCTGCTAATAGAACCATCTGCATTGTGCTTAATCTTATAAACCCACTTACATCCAATAGCTTTCTTTCCCTTTGGCAATGATACTAGATCCCAAGTCTTATTGGCCTCTAATGCAGCCATCTCCTCATCCATTGCTGCATCCCAATGAGCATGACCAACAGCCTCCTCAAAACATGTGGGCTCAACATCCTCAACTAGTTTCACCATATAAGCATAATGGTGAGCTGCATAACCCTCAAAACCAAATCTTTTAACAGGGTATCTCACCCTGCTAGACCTGCGTACCACTGGATCACTCAATGGAGTCTTTGCATTAACATGTGCTCTCTGCACACCTGGAGTCCTCACTGAAGGAATGCCAAGCTCATCATCCAAGCTCTCTGAGCCACTGGAGTCTCCATCAAGAACTGCATCAATGCCTTCTGACACTTTATTCTTTCCTTTGTCTTTACCTGTAGTGCTACTAGATGCACCCAAAGATGTAGAGGTACTCCTTAGTCTCCCAGACCAAGGACTACCAGATGATGTCTCTGGTCCACTAAGAGTCCGTGATTCTTGCCTTTCAGCCTGCACATGAGTGTCATGATCATCATCATCATCCAATGCATCACCACTAGATGCATACCAACTGCTCATTTCATCAAAGATGACATCCCTGCTCACTCTGAACTTACATGTGACAGGGTTGTAACAGCGATACCCTTTCTGCTCTAAAGAGTATCCAATAAAGATACACTTTTCAGCCTTTGGATCTAGTTTCTTCCGCAACTCATCTGGCACATGAACATACGCAATGCAGCCAAATACTTTCAAGTGTGAAACATCAGGCTTCTTACCTGTAAAACATTCTTCGGGGGTCATACCATGAACTGCAGCTGTGGGGGTTCTGTTCATAATATAAACAGCAGTATGAACAGCCTCAGACCAAAAATGCTTAGGCATATTCTTTTCAGCCATCAAGGCGCGTGCAACTTCTGCAATATGCCTGTTTTTCCTTTCTGCAACCCCATTTTGCTGTGGGGTATACCTGCATGTGAACTGTCTCTTTATCCCATGAGACCTCAGAAAATCACTAAACTCATTTGAGAGGTACTCTCCCCCTCCATCTGACCTCAGGCACTTTACTTTCAAGCCTGTTTCTCTTTCAACTGCAGCCTTGAAAGTTCTAAAGTGCTCAAAAGCTTCACTCTTTTCCTTCATAAAATATACCCACAGCTTTCTAGAACAATCATCAATGAATGTGACAAAGTATGAACTGCCTCCAAGAGATACATTTTGTGTAGGCCCCCAAATGTCTATATGCACAACATCAAGGATATTTCTGCTTACATCTCTGTCATGTGAAAAGGGTTGTCTTGCCTGCTTACCAAACTGACATGCTTCACATACCTTCTGAAATTCTGCAACTTTAAAAGTAGGCAAACCTGTAACCAACCCTTTGGACTGCATTAATTTCAGCCTTTGTACATTTGCATGTCCAATGCGTTTGTGCCAAATTTCAATGTCTGCAACAACACCTTTTCCTTTGGCATACATAGCCGCATTCATAGTAGGAATTCCAGCATCTAGAGTGAACATACGTCCAACTCTACTTCCCTTTGCTACCAACCTGCACTTGTCATTGAAATCTTCTACAAAGCAGCCCTTTGCATTAAATCTGACTTGCAGCCCTTGCTCTACCATTTGACCGACTGACACCAAGTTCTTTGTAATAGATGGTACATGTAATACATCTGAAAGACTCTTTGTCTTACCATCATGCAAGGACAAGGGAACTTTTCCAATGTGTGAAATTGGGTGGCATGAGTCATCACCCGTCTGCACATAACCTGCATTCTGCAAATCCTGCATCTCTCCAAACCATTCTGCATGGCTGGTCATATGATTGGATGCACCTGAATCAACATACCAAACATCTTCATGTGTTCCCTTTCCTGTAACAGCATTTAGCATATGCTGCATAACGAACAAACGTTCATTTTTGTCTTCATTTTGTCGTGAAGACGATGCATAGTTTCCTTGCTACAACTTACCACTGCGGATATCATCTCTCTTAGCATAACATTGGGCTGCAATATGACCTGTTTTGCCACAGTAGTGGCACACAATACCAGAGTTGTTAGAACCTCTATTCTGCCATCCACCTCTTCCTCTAAAGCTCCCCCTGCCTCTAAAGTTACCACGACCTCCTGAAACCTGCATATCGCCAAATTGCTGATTCAATCTGTTTTGCTGGTTGTCACTACCACGTCCTGTACCACGGCCTCTTGAAGAGAACCTGCCACGTCCCCTTCCTGAACTGGAGTAGAAAGCTTGGACCTGTTCACCACTTCTTTCAGGTGTCTCACTCTGCATGTTGATCTCTTCAGTGATCATAAGGGAGACCAACTCATCGAAATCTGGAAATGGCTTTCTGACATATACAGAAGTTACAAAAGACTTCCAAGCCTTTTCATTGTTAAGTCCACCCAAGGTAGACGACACCAAATCATCATCATCGGGCATTGCATCAATCGCTGCCAATGCATCTGCAATGCTTCTTACCTTCAGTGCATACTCATTGATAGACATCTTCCCTTTCTTTAATGTATTCAACTCTTGCTTGAGTTGAATCTTTCGTGCCTTTGTATTTACAGAAAACATACTTTCAAGTATGGTCCAAGCTGCATATGCATTCTCTGCATTTCTAATGTGTCCCAGCATGTTATTGTCAATTACTGCAGACAACCAATACATGACCTTCTTGTCTTTTGCATTCCATTCCTTTCGTGCCTTTGTCTCTTCTGCAGTTGGAGGATCACTCACCTCCGGCTCCTTTTCTTCACCTGAAACGAACTCGTAGAGGCCTTTTCCAATAAGAAAGTTCGTGACACGGAACTTCCATGAAGGGTAGTTGTTCTTGTCGAGCTTCTCAATGATGGGGCTTCCACTATTCTCTGCCATTATCACAATAATAATACCAAATAGCAAGCAAATCTTCTGCAACCCTCGACCTGTAGTACACAGCAATTCACCAGACAGCCTTTTTCACTGTCTGCTCAACAATACATGCAATCTGCAACCAGTTTGCAGATAAACCTTGTGTTTACTCACTGGTAAACACCTTTGAACTTACAGATCTGAAATCTGTAACCTGCGCACCCACGTTCGGTCAATACAGTCGAAGTCACAGTGTACCCCGAAACTGCTGTCCGCAACCTTGCGGCTCTAAAACGGGCCCTGAAACGGCCTCAAATGCCCAAAATCTCTGCGGGTAAGCCCTAAAGGGCTTATCTGCAGAATATACAGCGCTCTTTGCGCACACCAAATCTCACTGCAATCTGAGATTTTTGCTCTGCCCTGCTTCCGGTGCCTCCACAGGCACTATCCAAGAGAAGGAGTGGAAGAATGGGAGAGATTCTTACCCGTAGCTTGCTTGCTCGAACCTTGCTTCTTCTCCTTTGCTTCAACCTTCGAAATCAGCCTCTCTCAGTGGTGTGGCTCTGATACCATGTCAAGAATCGCGTGGTGGAGGGGATTGCTCAAGATGCTGCGCCAAACACACACAGAATGCACAAGGAGAAGCTCACTCAAGAGACAAGAAGAGAGATGGAGGCCAAAACGTTTTCTTGCTGATTTCTTCTTCTTCTTCCACACACTTACAAATGTACA
Source organism: Lygodium microphyllum (assembly GCF_053477565.2). NCBI lineage: Eukaryota > Viridiplantae > Streptophyta > Polypodiopsida > Schizaeales > Lygodiaceae > Lygodium > Lygodium microphyllum. Next base: position 72,572,891 of record NC_141140.1, read on the forward strand.
CAAAGTATAGATAAGATACAACATAAAAGGAAAGTGGCCTACTAAGTCAAACAATGCATAACCGACTCTACTAGTCGACTGGCGCTATAACTATGCCAGCTGTAAATAGGTGTAACAACCTGAATATAATAAGTAATGAGTCAGTGGCCATGTGAGAGTCATAATGACCACCGACGTGCTAAGTGTAGACGTGTGGACCCATCTAACCAGGCGGTCCATCATCCATGTCCACATGTGTTGAGCTTGCCATCTCAACATTTTTGTCTTCCCAGCACGATTGAGGAGGAGGAGTCACTGTCAGGCCAACTGACAGAAAGGAAGAAGCTAAAGAAGCTTCTTAAGAAGCTTCCACAAAAAGCTCCTTAAGGGTGCTTCACCCGTGGATCGCGTAAAGGACACAGTTTGTCTATGAAGGGAGTTTCCTTGTGGGAAGGGAGGATTGCCAACTTGTAGAAAATTTCAGCACACCCTCCACCTGCCCGACTTATTCCCAAGTCCCAATTGCGATGGCCCCAAAGCGTCACACAAGAGAAGCACATGCGGGAGTAAGAGGAGCACATGTAGGAATCCCCACCCGAAGTGCAAGAATCGATAATACCCCTCCTGCGGATGTTCAGGTTCCATCAAATTCACCCTTTTCGTTTCTGCATGATATGGGTGCATTAAGTATAAATTCGCATAGGGAAAACTTAATTGCATTATTAGAACGCTTTGCTTTAAAAAGATCATAGGAATGTTTGGAAAAGTTTTAAATTGCATGACAAGGTACTTATATTTCTCGCACCATCTTGATGAAAGGTAGTTGCATTTTTGAATATATGGTTCATGTTTTAAAAGATGCACTTATGCAATAATGTCCTAGTTGCATCTCACATATAGGTTAAATATAAATTGCGATGTTCTTGGGCATTGGAAGGTTTGCATTGGGTAATTTACGTTGGAAAGAATGAATTATGTTGTATACAATGCATTTATGCAATAAAAAACCCTTGTGACGACCGTACATAGGTTAATTCATAGAAGGATGTTTAATTAAAGAATAGATAGTTGCTATGGAGAGGAATAAAAGAAGAAGGGTTATATTTTATTTGATGAAAAGCATATAGGATGCAATACGCATAAAATGATAGTCACATTCAATATGAAAATATAGGTTAAGTTAAGTTAAAACGTTGCTTAGTATTACGCTTGCAGAGTTAATCCAGCGTTCTCATACTTAGATTGTTCTATGTTGCAAGTAAGAGAGGGTACTAGGCCTTAGGACACAAATACTAGTAATATTGACAAATAAAGGATGTTAAGTGACCAAGCGAGTTGCTTGCAAACTGCCGTTACGACCTTAGACTAGGGAACAAGGACGTTTCCCTAGTCCAAGATAAACCGATAGGTTAAACTCTAGGGTGGATTATCGATCAAGGCTTACACCTTGGATTGATTTGGCTAAGAATCAAATTGACCAACCAAGGACGACGAGGTTGTCCAAAGATCTATTTGACTATAGTACAAGGAGACTTAAGGTAGTGATAATTGGGGTCGGTAGGGTATAAACCCTAACCCAAAGAAAAAGGGCAAGCAAGCAACTTGGTTTGCCAAGCCCTTGGAATCTCGCCAAGTCACGAACAATCCAGGATCGAATGCTAGGAGTATTCGGGAAGAAGGAATCACACCTTAGCAGTAGGTCGTACGAACGACCACAAAAATGATTGTACACTTAGGTACGTTGTTTGAACTTCTTTGCTCAAGGAACTAATTCAAGGCCAAACCCTTAATGCTTCATGTTAATAGCCTGTAGGGAGAGGCAGGTTCAGTTACCTTCGACTGCCTGCCTGACCCTATCCAAGGGGGTTGTTAGTCACGCCGAGTACATGGACCGAACGCGCTGCGAGAGGTCTCTCCATGGGTGTTGCTTGGAGCGGAGGACGCTTGGGTGCTAGGGGAGGCTTTGGCCATAAATTCCTTTCCTCCAGATCCCGCACAAGAGGCCGACGTGACTCGAGATGGGATCTCGAGGCCCGTGTACTAGTCTACGGGCGAAACTTGGAGCAGCAATCCTGATGATTGCTGGGATAGCCTTTGGGCAAGATACTTGATGTATTCCAAGATTATGATAAATAAAGTTCAAATATTTGAAAAAGGAACTTGCTTGGCATTGTTTTTTATGTCAGTGCCTAAGTTACGTGAAGAAACCTGTGTTTAAATTGGTTAATTAAGGAAGCTGCTTTTGCGTGTCAAACATAATGTGGTAGGTAATTAGATAACTAAGAAACCCGAGGAAAGTGAGGTGGATATGACTTGGGTCCATCCTACAGAAGGGTGGTCCTGGTTAGCTGGGAACTTTTCTCAAAAGATGTGATAACGAAACTGTGAAGACCTAGAGTCAGTAGGGTTAGAATCTCAATTTATGTTGTTTTTGGGGAGCGGAGTGGGACTATGCCTTATGGATAGAAAGGTTGAGCTTCGCATCCCTCTCGTTTCCCATTCTCCATGAACCAAGTGCAGCATAAATCAGCTTAGACTTTGTTGTTCCTACGCAAAGTGGTTCATCTGGAGCTCGACGCTAGCTACTTCCTAGAGACTTGGTTGATAGGAAAAAAAAAGAACCCTAACTTTAGGTCGGTCCTAAGTGGGAACAGCTGGATACTTCCGCTTCAAGGCAGACTCGGGAAGACCTATATCGCAAACCCTGTGACATTCCTTGTGAGTGCCAGGTGGCGCTTTCTAGACTCTCTTCCCGATGGGCTGCTAAGACGTGTCCCACAAGTGGACAAGCAGACATGCCACAGTTGGTATGAAAGTGAACCAACGAGATCTAAAGATTATAGGGGAACTTAATGGAGGAAAAATAAAGCGAATAAGGGGATGAACAGGGGAGGGTGAGTAGAATAGAGTAGTGTTTTCTATTGAAAATATTCCTTTACTCACTTATGGATGCTGGGTTGCAGAGTCACGAAGCATGGAGCAAGTTCTTGGTGTTCCAAGTCATGTTCATGACTGCAATGCATGCTTTTAATTATCGTCAGAGGCTTGGTATGATGAATATTCTGGATCGCAACTATAATCCTTCGCCCCTGTATGAGGATTGGAGATGGACAAGAGACTCAGGAATATACTACATAGCAGCCCACTGACTTGCGTACCTTCAGACCAACTTGAAGAGAGTCAAGTGGATGGAGGATTTAAAGATGGTGAAGCTGTTCATCTTTGTCGAAGCTCGCGTAAATGCAACTCTGCATGTTAGCGGTTGGCAAGTCAAGTAGAACAAGTATGTCTATGAAGAAGTGACCCAGGTGATCTTTGCTGACAGAATCAAAGTGTTAGGGCACTATGAGAAGAACATGTATCAAAGGAAGGCATACCCCAAGCTTCCTATGACTTACCGTTTCTTGAAAATCCATGACTCCGCTCCATATTATTATTCCGTCCCTGTAGTCAATTGTAATACAATCCTATTTTTCCCAAATTGATGTATCAATCAGCATGTCCTACTTATCCAAAATAAATGTACTCAAAGGGATATGCCTTCATGAATAAATAAAACTTTTTACAATTTTCTATCTTGATCATAAATGTTAACTAAGGTGTTAAGTGATTAAATCAATTAGCTAAAAAGCTGTGCTAGTCATATTAATGTAATATGAGAACGTATGAAAAGATGTTAACGTAAAGTATCTTATTGTCAGATGCAACCCCAAGCGCATGTTCCAAATTTGACTCCTGCACTAAGTCCAGCTGCGGCTCAAGAGAAGAAATTCCTTCTCAAACAAATTAAGCCACCCGAGTTTGATGGCAAGGGAAGGTCTGTTCAAGCTGATGCCAAGATCTGGATTGAGTCCATGGAGGACTATTTTGAGGCAGTAGGAATTGCACTTGCTAACCAAGCCATGCTCGCCAAACTTAAGCTAACAAGAAAAGCGAGACTTTGGTGGAAACAGTAGTGCAGAGACCAAGCGATCTCGGAGGGGACAATCACTTGGGATAAGCTTAAGGAAGCTGCGCGAGGGAGGTATCTGCCGCCTGCCTCCTGCACACAAAAGATGAATGAATTCTATGACTTGAAGCATTTAGGATTATTCCTTGAAGCATATTATTCGAAGTTCGTCTCACTCCTAAAGTATGCACCTCCAATGGATATGACACAACAGGTGTCAAAATTTTGTATTGGGTTGAATCCACCCATAAACACTCGATTGGAATCAATGTGCCCAACGGACCTACAAGATGCACTCATTTGAGGTGCTCCAATAATATAGGAGGTGCATAACAAACCAAGGAACAACAGGATTTGGCCTTACACGGATCAAAATAAGGGCATGTCTAAGGCTCAGGCAAAGAGAGCACAAGGTTAGAATCAGGGCCAAAGAAAGAAAACTAGGGTCAATGCTGTCAACAACTTTGTTCCGACGACACAAAGCAATGATCGCAACCCACGTTGCTTCCATTGCAAGGAGCCCGAACACTTCAAGAGGGAGTGTCCCAAGCTTGGCAAAGGGCATTGCCAGGGGCAAGTCCAAGGTCAAAATAGAGCCGCTCAGGGCCAAGGAACCACTGTTATGGCCAGACGGAGAACCTCCAATGCTTCCACCAAGGAGGTGGACAATGAAGAAGATCCATCCATGGATGCTGACATTGAGAGGGCAACGGTTCACGCCACTCTTCACAAGAAGGGTCCAAATCACCAATTCTGGGTGATTCAAACTCCATCAGAATATCAAGGAAAAAGCTTCAAAAACTTGATTGACTGTGGCAGTACACATTCCTTCATTTCACCTATTTGTGCAAAAAGATTAGGGATAGGCACAATAGATGCACCTACTTTACTTGTGGAATTAGCAAATGGTCGTGAGGTCACTTGTACTAGGCAAACTGCTAAGGTGAAATTTACTGGGTGGGAAGCCATCTTTTGTGAGATTTAGGGTAATGAACCTAGGTGTCCACGAATGTTTACTCGGAATGGATTGGCTAATACCCAATGATGCCCACATCCACTGTGGGAAGGGCCAAGTCTCCTTCTGCAATTCTAAAGGGGAACTAGTCACGACTCAAGGTGAGGATGGTAAGCCAAAAATACAGTTGGCAAAAGCAACACGAATAATAAAAGGTGTTCAAAAGAGTCTACATGTCTATCTGATTAAACTGAATAAGCTAGATCAAAATCAGGAATCCAGAGAAAAACCTTTGTTAAAGGAATACGCAGACGTATTCCCTGAAGATTTGACGGAACTTCCTCCCCAAAGGGAAGTCGACCACGAAATCAAACTTGTGCCAGGAGCTGCACCAATTGCAAAGAGGCCATATAAGATGTCCATCCTGGAAGCTATCAAACTGAAAGAGCAACTCAAGAAACTGTTAGATCAAGGCTACATCCATCCTAGTAGTTCACCATGGGGAGCTCCGGTGTTGTTCCAAAAAAAGAAAGATGGGTGCTTCGCCTATGCATTGACTACAGAGGGTTGAGTCAAGCAACTATAAAAAATAAATACCCCATTCCAAGAATAGATGAATTACTTGACCGTCTTTAAGGGGCGAAGATCTTCTCAAAGATAGATCTCAGATCTAGATATTATCAGATAAGGATCAAAGAAGAAGATATCCCGAAGACTGCATTTAGTACAATGTATGGACACTTCAAATTCCTAGTGATGTCATTCGGGCTGATGAATACTCCTGCTACCTTCAACAGGTTAATGCAGGATATCTTTAGGCCCTATCTTTGATGACTTCGTACTTGTCTTTTTTGACAATACCCTAGTCTACTCAAAATAGGGAAAGGATCATGAACCCCAGCTTTGCATTGTTCTTGAAACAATGAGAGCACACAAGCTTTATGCCAAGAAGAAGAAGTGCGCATTTTTCAAGCGATAGATTGAATATATGGGATTCATTGTATCAGCAGAAGGAATTTCAGTAGATCCAGCTAAGGTCAGAGACATTTTGGAATGGCCAACACCAACTTCTGTCAAATAAATGCATAGTTTTCTTGGGTTGACAAGGTGGTACAGAATTTTCATCAAGGATTATGCTTTGATTGCAGCACCTCTGACTGATCTACTAAAGAATCAAGTAGCAAATGTATGGTCATCTGCTGAACAGACCAGCTTTGACAAACTAAAGCAAAGCTTAGTATCAGCACCCATCCTAAAACTTCCTGATCTTAGTAAGGAGTTTGAAGTGGTAACTGATGCTAGCGCACTTGCTTTAGGATATGTACTTATGCAAGAAGATCATCCTGTAGTATATTCTTCAAGAAAATCGAAGAGTAATGAAAGGAATTATGCTACTCATGACTTGGAGCTGTTGGTTGTCATCCATGCTCGCAAACTTTGGAGACATTACTTGCTAGGTAGAAAATTTTCTTTAGTAACGGACCACAAGAGTCTTAAATGGATTTTCACCCAGAATGAGCTCAATATGAGGCAACGTTGATGGATCGAAGTGCTGGAAGAATATGATTTTGAAATTAAATATATTCTTGGAAAAGAGAATGTAGTTGCCGATGCACTCACTCACAAGGCATTTCTAAATTCTCTCATTTTGCAAGATCCATCAATAGCAAGGTCTCTAGCCACAAAGGTATCAATGCCAAACAACCCGATTCTTAAGCTAGCAAAAGAAGGGGCATATCATGACCTAGTCTATCAGAAAATGCTAAGGAAAATCTCCATCAAGGATCAAGACCTGAAGCTAAAGACGAAGTATCAAGAATTCTCCATCAATAATGGACTTGTCTACTTTAGGACAAGATTATGTATCCATGCAAGCCAAACTCTCAAGCAGAAGATACTTTGGGAAGCCCATGACTCCCCTTTCCCAGGGCATCCTGGTTATGCCAAGACCCTTAATATGATCAAAAAGAGCTATTTTTGGGAAAGGCTCAAGGGAGACGCACTCAACTATGTCACAGAATGTTTGTCTTGTCAATGCATGAAGGCAGAACATGTTAAAATGCCTGGGAAATTACAACCACTTGACATTCCACAAATGAAATGGGAGTTCATTAGTACGGACTTTATTATTGGCCTACCCCAAGTTCACAGAGGATATAGCTCTATTTTGGTTGTAGTAGATATGCTCAACAAGGTCACACATCTCATCCCTATCAAGATGAACTATAAAGCTTCAGACATTGCAAGATTATTCATCAAGGAAATATTCAAACTTCATGGGTTACCCAGAAGAATCATTAGTGATCGTGACTCCCTTTTCACATCACACTTCTGGAGGACTATCTTTGAGGCTATTGGAACTCAACTCTGTTTCAGCATAGCTTACCATCCCCAAATTGATGGTCAAACAGAACGAGTCAACCAAGTCATTGAAGATATGCTTAGGGCATACTGCTGTCGTGAACCCAAAAAGTGGATTCAATACTTACCACTGGTTGAGTTTTCTTACAATGCTTCTTACCAACAGAGTATTCAGATGACCCCTTTCCAAGCATTGTATGGGCATGATTGTCGTACCCCTTTGAACTTCTCATATCCAAATTTGAGGGTAGAAGCTTCAAGATAGATGCTGGAAGACATGGATGATCAAATCAAATCAATAAGCATTCAAGCTGCAAAGGATAGACAGAAGGCCTACGATGACTTGAAATGACAAGACAGATCCTTCGTCGAAGGTGACATGGTCTTCATCAGTGTACACCCTAAAAAGAGTTCATTGTCCTTGGGAGAGTACAAGAAGTTAAGTCGGAGGTATTGTGGACCTTATAAGATCATCAAGTGCCTAGGGCCTAATGCTTACAGACTACAGCTGCCCGCAACTCTAAATATTCATAATGTATTCCATGTTAGCATATTGAAAAAGTATCTACCTAATTTGAATCATGTACTTGATGATCATCAAATTGTAATGTCTAGCCAAGGAGTCCTTGAGCTACGGCCTAATAGAATCCTAGATGTTAGGAAGAGGCATTTGAGATCAAGGACCTTGAGAGAATACCTCATCCAGTGGAAAGATTATCCCGAAGAGGATGCCACCTGGATGGATGAAAATACTCTCAACCAACAATACCGTCAGATCTTCTCGAGATGAGGACATCTCGATTCCTCTAAGGGGAGAGGATGTAACATCTCTCACGTGTCTCCCCCATAAGAACCCCCCCTTTTAAAATTTTAAAATTAGTTTAACTTTTTTTACCTCCCTCTCTCTCCCCCTGCCAACAACATGTTGGGGAGAGAGAGAGAGAGAGAGGGAGTATGAGTGGGAGAGGGGGCATGCACCCCAAGGTGTGGGGTGGTGGCCCATCAAACGGCCGTCTCCCCCCCCCCCCACAATGAACCACCCCCTCCCCACTATATAAGGGGAACCCCCCCTCCCCCCTGGATGTCGTCTTCAATGCCCCCCCCTGCTCCGTCTTCAGCACCACGTCACCCCCCTGATCAGCCTAAAATGCCACCAGGCTGCTAAGACCAGCGCCACCCTCATCATCATCATTTTCATCTTCCTAGCATGATTGAGGAGGAGGAGTCACTATCAGGCCAACTGACAAAAAAAAAGAAGCTAAAGAAGCTTCTTAAGAAGCCTCCTAGAAGCTTCCACAAAAAGCTCCTTAAGGGTGCTTCACCTGCGGATCGCGTAAAGGACACAGTTTGTCTGTGAAGGGAGTTTCCTTGCGGGAAGGGAAGCCTGCCAACTTGCAGAAAATTTCAGCATACCCTCCACCTGCCAATTGCGATGGCCCCAAAGTGCCACATAAGAGGAGCACACACGGGAGTAAGAGGAGCACATGTAGGAATCCCCACCCGAAGCGCAAGAATCGATAATACCCCTCCTGCGGATGTTCAGGTTCCATCAAATTCACCCTTTTCGTTTCCGCATGATATGGGTGCATTAAGTATAAATTTGCATAGGGAAAACTTAATTGCATTATTAGAACGCTTTGCTTTAAAAAGATCATAGGAATGTTCAGAAAAGTTTTAAATTGCATGACAAGGTACTTATATTTCTCGCACCATCTTGATGAAAGGTTATTGCATTTTTGAATATATGGTTCATGTGTTAAAAGATGCACTTATGCAATAATGTCCTAGTTGCATCTCGCATATAGGTTAAATATAAATTGCGATGTTCTTGGGCATTGGAAGGTTTGCATTGGGTAATTTACGTTGGAAAGAATGAATTATGTTGTATACAATGCATTTGTGCAATAAAAATCCCTTGTGACGACCGTAAATAGGTTAATTCATAGAAGGATGTTTACTTAAAGAATAGATAGTTGCTATGGAGAGGAATAAAAGAAGAAGGGTTATATTTTATTTGATGAAAAGCATATAGGATGCAATACGTATGAAATGATAGTCATATTCAATATGAAAATATAGGTTAACTTAAGTTAAAACGTTGCTTAGTATTACGCTTGCAGAGTTAATCCAGCGTTCTCATACTTAGGTCATTCTATGTTGCGAGTAAGAGAGGGTACTAGGCCATAGGACACGAATACTAGTAATATCGACAAACAAAGGATGTTAAGCGACCAAGCGAGTTGCTTGCAAACTGCCATTATGACCTTAGACTACGGAACAAGGACATTTCCCTAGTCCAAGATAAACTGATAGGTTAAACTCTAGGGTGGATTATCGATCAAGGCCTACGCCTTGGATTGATTTGGCTAAGAAGCAAATTGACCAACCAAGGACGACGGGGGTGTCCAAAGATCTATTTGACTATAGTACAAGGAGACCTAAGGTAGTGATAATTGGGGTCGGTAGGGTATAAACCCTAACCCAAAGAAAAAGGTCAAACAAGCAACTTGGTTTGCCAAGCCCTTGGAATCTCACCAAGTCGTGAACGATCCAGGATCGAATGCTGGGAGTATTCGGGAAGAGGGAATCATACCTTAGCAGTAGGTCATACGAACGACCACAAAAATGATCGTGATTGTACACTTAGGTACGCTGTTTGAACTTCTTTGCTCAAGGAACTAATTCAAGGCCAAACACTTAATGCTTCAAGTTAATAGCCTAGAGGGAGAGGCAAGTTCAGTAACTTTTGACTGCCTGCTTGGTCGTATCCAAGGGGGTTGTTAGCCGCGCTGAGTACATGGACCAAACCCGCTCTGCGAGAGGTCTCTCCATGGGTGCTGCTTGGAGCGGGAGGATGCTTGGGTGTTAGGGGAGGCTCTGGCCGTAAATTCCTTGCCTCCGGATCCCGCACAAGAGGCCGATGTGACTCGAGATGGGATCTCGAGGCCCATGTACTAGTCTCTGTTTTACAAGAAAAACACATGAAAAAACCGCTCTTTACACCTATCAATAATGCAGAAGCTAAACGTTAGGGAGGAAGAGGGGTTTTGCTATTGATTAGCTGCTGATAATATTTGAAATTATGATCTATTTTTTGTTCATACCATATAGGACATTTATAATTTAAGTTTAAAAGGGTCGAGCAGCACAAGGATGCTCGATGCTGACCCTTAGTAACGTAGCATTACATGTAGACTGAAGTCATTGAAAGAAATGTCTTTGCACTGCACAATGCCGATTTTTAAAACATAAAATGTTTGAGCACTATGGCCCTTCACAATTGCATTGCGCATATTAGATGGTGTAATCCTTGATACATTGCAATTTTTTTCCTATACATATGACTTACGCTGAGTTGTGAGATACCTCAGCTGTAGGTTTAGACAATCGAGTTCCTTGGGAAATTATTAAGTGAGGAAATATCTTATCTCCTAGAAATGTATTAAAACAAGAGTGGAGTTTGTGAGACGTTTGTATTATTTGTATTAGTGGTGTATCGAGGGGCCAATCCCTGAGGTGTAGGAGAGATGCAATGGATCCACGGCATCAGCCAAGGGGTGCCTCCTTCTGTTTGTGCTTACGAGGTGTTTGTACACTGATATATACGTAGGGACTCTCTCTTAGGAGTGTGGGAAAGGCTTTACCATTGGACTACAATTTAAAACAAACGTGAAACTTTTGATAGAAGTTAGGGCACTGTGTCCCTTAGATGCTCTTGGCCACAAGGCCGAGGGGGTGTGTTCTTTGAGAGTATAGAGAGGCTCGGCTAGTGCTTAGAGCCAATGTCGGGCCCGTTTTAGGTCCCAACACTAGATAGAATGTCCATTTGATGATTCTCAGGTCATGATGGAGAAATTTGAAGAGGCAAGTCAGAAGAAAAACAATCAAAATAAAATTTTGTTGTCTTATAGTTAACTTAGATTCAACAGCTTCAACTTCATTAATCAATATGAGAAAATCTTTAGATTGTTTTTAGATGACATGCTTTGCTTGAGTGTGAATAATTAAGGATATAGCTTAGTGCCCATTAGTCCTTCAAGAAAAGGAAATTTACCTTCATGTTGAATATGCATTGAATGTGTGCCATAATCAATGTTAGGATTAAATTGATGCCACCACCAAGACATACCTAAAATTATAGCAGCAGATTGTAATGATACTAAAATCTTTCATTTTTCCCTAAAGGGTCCAATGCAAATTTCTAATCCATGTACTTGTTTAGTTTTATTGCATCATTGCCCTAAAAGTACATTCTTAATTTTATAAGTGGATGAAATAATTTTTAGTTGCAATTTTTTGACTACCTTTTTTTGAAACAAAGTCATGTGTATTGTCATCATCATGCATGGCAATCATTTCATTATTATGGATTTGACATCTCATTTTCAATAAAGCATGGATAGAAATTTTACTAGTAAGCTCATCAATATCATTGGAATTTTCTCCCATAAGCATGGCTTCAGTGAAGTCAGGCATTGCTTCAAGGTTTTTAGTTGCTTCATTAGCTCCAAAATAATTTAAATGTGCATTAGGATTTTTCCAACCACAAGTGATGGGACCCAAAAATGGACCGGCCGGACCTCATGCATACAACAGACACCTCCACCACCACCCGACCTCACGGGCCAGGAGCGTATGTAATAACTAAATGCACACTAGATACATCTGATATTGCATTTGTAGCTGGATAAGAGTCCAACGACACCTCCCCTAAAACCCCTCAAAGGGGCATCTCACACATATTGGCAATAAGTGCCACGTATCACAGACATAGGAGGGACCCCATCAGCTAATTGCCATGACCCCATTGCAGCTCTCCTACATCTTGGGGATTGGCCCCTCGATGCACTGCTTTTACATATAAACAAATTCTCACAAGACTCCTCTCTTTGTCAGCGAGATCCAAGAGATACCATGTTTCCTCACTAATAATCTCCCCCAAGAAATGAATGGCTAACCTATGGCAAGGGGAATCTCACCCTCTCAAGCGTGGGTCAACTATAATTTAAACAATTGCTATGCATTTCCAAGAGTTGATACCACATGTATGATCAATGCAATAGTGGATGTCTCATCGTGCACAAACAGTTATGTTTCGAAATTAGTCTATGTGCTAGTACGCAAATAGTTTTTCCATGAATTCCAACTAATACGTATATGCTTTGTTGCAAGAATCTAGCACCAAGGTGAACCTTGTACTACTAGATTCCTAATTTCCAAATAGGCCGTTTCCTAAATGCTATGCATAGAAAAAACAATCAAAATTTGTATTATTTCAGCCCTCAAACTGTTGCACAAAATCCTACTCCCCCTCATCGTTTAAGTTTTCCTTCATTGCATAGGTGTATAGAGGTTGTTTTGTCATGGTTTAGTGTATAAAAAGCAATAAATCACACACTGTGATAAAAAAATAGGGCAAACTAAGGCCAAACCTCATGCTTTGCCCTACCATACATCCACAACCACTTATTATATTTTTTCGCATTTTTCTAAGGCATATTCATATTTTTCTTCTTATTTTCTCCCATTTTTCTCTATTTTTCTAATAAAAATATCAATATATTTTCAGAGCTGTGTCTCTTGATTCTTAGAATACCAAAAATGTAGATTTTATCAGCATTTTATCCCATGTGTATTGGTTTATCCCACCTGAAAACACCAAAAATCCCATTTTCCTCATAGAAATCGTGTTTTACGGGTTTTTAAAAATTATTTCCAGCATTTTGACTTCATGTTTTCTGATTTTTTCATCATGTAAACATAGAACAAATAGTAAAAAACATGTCTACCAATTTTCACTCCATAAGAACAACATTGGCTCAATCAAATATAAAAAACAAACAATTTTTCTTTGTTAAATAGAATTACTGGTTTTTTCCTTCTTTGCAGGTTTTAAAATCTAATGCAGGACTATAGATTAGCTCTCATTCAAGGCTCAGCCTACCTGTGAATAGCCAATTCTAGCCCTCCATTGATCCGGGAGTGATCCGGTACCATGCCAGACAAGCATCCTTCAACCGGTCTTCATTCTTCTTCATGGGCATGAACTGTCTCTTAAGAAGAGAGAGAGGGAGAAGAGAGAAATAGTAAAAAATGAAAATTTTAAATCCTCCATTAAAACGGGCAAGCTTGTAACCATCTTATTCCTCACCCTGTCCTGATCAAGAATCTCCCTCTCTCTCTCCAAAAGGGTTTGAATCGGAGAGGCAACAAGCAAAAATGAGGAGGCGCATTGATGCTTCCCTCTGTTTGACAGTTTTTGCACTAGTTTCAAGGCTTTTATTAAGCCTAGATTTAAAACATTAAAATAACTGGTTCATCTTTTTGTGTTCACACTGTCTCGCAAGTGGATTTTCAATTTTGAAGGCCCAAATGAACTTTGATTTGCAATCCGATTGGACAGACATCTTCGTGGCATTGAGCTCCATCAAACTGGCCTTTCCCGCGCACTTTAGGGCTTCCCGATTCGGTAGCTATGTTATAACGCCGAACCTTGTGAGGATTAAATGGAGGGTCAAATGACCTCTGATTGACGAACGGAGACTTGTGTTGGATTCTTGATGTCAAAATGCATCTAGGAAAACTCTAGCTTGGCCATCCGCCACCGTTTGATTTTTCATGAAAATTGGCTCTTTAACGCCTCTGGGGCACTTTTCGGCTCCAAAACGAGGTTCAACGCTTCAAGAACGGGTCTAAATCGGGTCCTAAAATCTAGCTCTCATTGGCAACAACAGGATAGGGTGACTCAACCCGTCGAATCCCACGAATGAATCTGCACATAAACACAACCACAAAGAGCATCAAGCTGATACAAAATAGATACACAACAAAACACATCATAGCTCTCACCCGACCCCTTGACAAAACCAAGGCATGAAATCCACAAGGAGTAGGCCTAGCATAATCTGATGAAAAGCCTAAAGCTAGTCACTAACCAACTGTTCCAACACAGCCAAGCTAAAAAGAACTATCAACGAGGTCATCCTAAGTGGTGGTCTGAACTACCTTTCTAACTAAGGACAACTCAACTAGGAGCTCCTACGAGGCGAGGACTCTTATAGCTTGATCAAGAAATATTTTCTTTTAGCACATTGCCCTTTAGGCCTTTATTTTCCATACTTGGGCATGTAAAAAGGAGGGAATTGAGCGTAGTGACCCAAGGAGAACAAGGCATTGGCCTCAGATCGTCCTGTCTCAGTACCCAAGAACCTACCAAGCCTGCGCGAGGTGACCTAACAATCAATTTTATTTTCGCTCCAACCTTCTCTTATTCTTATTCCTTTGCTTTTCAGCTAGTTTCCACCCCTAGGAAGATAAGGCATCAGCACCGGGTCTTGTCTCGTCCCCAAGAACTTACCAGGCCTTCGCAAGGCAATGAACAACTGCTCAAAGATTTTTCTTTCTTTTCCATTGTATTGTTTTAGGGGTTAGAACCCCTTTTTACACACCTCCATATATTCATATATTTTCTTTCAGATATTTAGGGTTTTCCCTTTTGGGTATTTTTAGTAGGCTTCTCTAACTGCCTCACACTAACAGGACCTCCTAGATCAGTCGCCTAGCAGGTTAGCAGAACAGGGTCAATAGAACTCCCATCGAAAATAAATCTTTCAGTGCCTGACAATGCCTTTGCAAGAGGAAATGACTACTCAAACCTCCCACAGACATGCCAACCTAAACCTGGGACTTCATGCCTTGATCGTTGGTCCCCAATCAAATAAGAAGAAAGCATCCTCACATATGTATCGTTATTTGCTTAAGGCAAAAAAACTCGGAAAGGGGACGAAACCACCTAGAATGGTCACAAGAAGCTCCTTTGCAGCAAAGGCTCCCGACTTCATCAACCTATATGATGCAATCAATAAAACAACAAACCATTAAACGTACCTGTACCAGATAGACATAGAGCCCTCTTGGGCTAAAGGAATAGCACATTTGTACTGCAAACTAACTGGCCCTCTTGGTCTAAAATGGATAGGTCATTCTAATCCATGCAATACATGGTCTTCTTGGCATATACACCACATCCTATCAAACTAGCCAAGATACCAAATATAGCATAAAATATGAGACTAGCCTCATGCTACTCATTCGAGTCAACTAAAAGCTTGATCTGTGCCCTTTGTAGATCCACTAGCCCAAGCGTTTCTACTGCTATCTCAGTAATAATGGCCATCTCTTCTTGGGTACTATGAGTTGAATGAATGACCTCATTGGGCTTATATATCTTGTGGGAGCTTTCGCTCAACCGCCAAGACCCACGGACTGCTTATTGTTTCAAACGTTCCAAGCGAGCTCTAATGGCTATCTCTCACCTAGCCGACGTGCTGTCGATCCTACGAGTGTAGTGAGCTTACCTTGACGCTTGATCGATTACCCTCCTCTCTCTTGCACTCCGGTAGCTCCACGATTCTTGATGCTAGCTCAAGCATCCTCAAGCCTCCTCCATCTCCAAGCTCCATCCTCCATAGCCTCGTGCGCAAGAGAAGAGAAGAGAAGAAGAGATGGTGAAGAGCTTCACCCTCTTGATCCCTCACTCCCACACACACTCACTCCCTCACACTCTCACACTCCCTCTCTCAAGAGCACACACAAGCAAGAAGGAGAGAAGAAGAGAGGAAGAAGAAGACTCTTTTTGCCACACACCAAAGAATGAGCTTCTCATTCACTTTTCAACTTTATATATAAAACCCTAAATCCCTTTTGGGCGGTCATCCCCTTTTTTCCCTTTTTTACATGGCCGACCGTAGCCTAGGCCCTTTTTCCCATTTTCCACCACTCTAGTTTCATCCTATTCCCAACTAATGCATACAATTTGCACAGGAGCGAGCCTGGCACTCTTTTACAAGGATTCGGGAGCGCTTCCATATTCAATGGTGCGCCTTTTACTCTTTTGTTGCCTCGGGGCGACACTAAGACTTTCTGAGGGTCGTGCCCGAACATTTAAATTTTTCAGGGTCTGGTTGCCGGTCAAGGCGCCTTTTTCTGCTTTTATCTTGCGCCTTTTTTGCTATTTCCTTTTTTCCGTTTTCCGCTCCTCTGTGCTATGGGAAACACAGTAACATTACCCCCCTTCTAGCCAAGTGCCAGTCCCATGGGACTGTGATGGGAAGTAGCGGCTAGTTAGGTCTGTTGCGAGGCGGAACTAGTGGGTGGATGACACCGCTTCCAAGGTGGTTGTGTGAATGAGAGTGGATGGAGTTTAGTGACGATGACCAGGAGAGATTCCGGCATGCTTTAGGCTCCATGAAGATACTCGTCATCTTTCACACAATTGTGGCATCCGTTATGTAGATGGTCGTCCCTTGAGCATCAGAAACACTTGAAGCAATAAGCAATCCCTTAGGAGGATGGTATTGGATGGATTTATTCTGGAGAAGCCCCCCCCGAACTCTGTCTTGACAAAGATATGGTTTGTCTTTGCATTGAAAATTTGTGTCTTTGATTTGAAGGTCTTTGTCTTTGAGTTGAAGGTCTTCAGTACTGCATTGAAGATCTTCAATTGTGCATTGAAATTCTTCAGGCTTGTGGAATCAATAAGTGATCCGTAGATCTTGAGGCATTGGGCATGCATCTTTGCTTTGAAACTCAAACATAATCTGCAAGAAAAGTTGTGCACTCCCTAAGGGGTGTGTCTGCCTCTCCGTGTAGTGAGTGGTGCCTATGGCAGTGGAACTGGAAGATGGGTCTAACCTTGGGTAAGCCCTTGGTAATGTCCCATACTTGAGGACCCAGTTTGTGCATCGTTGGAGGTGCGGTGCAAGTCTTAGGGTGACAGGTCTGAAAGTCTTGCCCTTGATGTGCCTTAAGTGTGAAGTGGGGAGGGGGCTAGGGAAAACCCTAGGTGCAGTGACTGTGGTGCATTTCTCTTTTTTCTTTTTCTCTTCTTTATTTAAAAAAAAAAAGATAACCAAGCCTAATTGTCTTCATCGGAATGAGGAGGGGAAGGGGGTCGGATAGATTTGCTAAAAAACAGGCGACTTTGCATGTAATCTTTCAGATTCATGCGGACATGAAGAGAAGTGGTGGAGAGGAAAGGGTGATTGCACCTAGTGAATTGGCTGTCATTCATATCTTCTAGGAGGGCTAGGCAAAAAGAGGGAAGGAGACTAGCCCTCGAGCCATGGTGCAGTTGTCTATAGCGTTAGGGTCAAAGAATAGGGGGGGTGGGCCACGCTCTTGCGGAGTTGGGTCCTACTTAAGGAGTAGCCTAAGTAATCTAAGATAATTACAGGTTGTTACAAAAGTGGGGTGAACATGAGGAGAAATCCGCAAGAAAGCGCGTCATACTCAAAGGATACTACAGTGGAGTTATAAATAATAGGGAAGTCGTACCGCCCGTGGAGGGTGGCATCAAAATCCACCCCTACCCTTCGAGGGTATGCCATGTAGGTAGGGTTGTTCCACTCGAATGGAAGGGTGTTACAAAATGCCATCCAGGCGAGCATGTTGATGTCGCATACTCGCCTCCTCCACAGGGGTTGGCTTTTGTAGCCCTGTACAGTGTGTGGGACTTCAAAAATTTTATTCTGCCAGTAGTCAGCCACTTCTGTGCCCCAAGAGGTCGGGGTCTTTTCTCACTCTTCTAGCCATCTTTGCCCCAACCGGCTATTGAGATATCGAGCTCCACTCATGATATGCCAGGGTGACCGTTGTGCATTTATGTCACCGACATGTCAGTTGTGCAGATGCGGTTGGTACACCACCCATGAATAATAGCTAGATGACAGCTATCCTTATCTACTCTAGTTCGTGGCTCAGTTAGTATGCCACCTTAGTTAGTTGAGTTTGGTTTGAGACCCATATATAGGGTTCTTCTATTTCTATGTACTAGAGTTCTTTTTAGCTTACACAACTAAGAAGAGGAAAAATGTTTTCAGCCTCCACCCTTGTGTGTATTCCCCCATTGTGCAAGCAAGAAAGCTACAAGAAGTGAGACTCCTTCCTTCTCTCCCACAATCTTGACATGGTATCAGAGCCTTGTTCGTGGTAAGGAGCTCAAGAAAGCAAGCCAAGTTCGCGGTGTTCTGGTAAGAGGACCAGTGTTGCTTTCATTTTTCTGTTTTGGGAGCAAGTCTCTGCAGGTAGCACAGCCGAAAAGTGCAAGAGTGCATTGTCTCAGATTAAGACGTCCTTCGCGGTGTAGCAAGAGGGCAGTATATGCTGCGGGATGGGGCTTTAGCCCTCGGTTGCTCTTTTTTTTTTATTTGAGGCCATTTCGAGGCCTATTTTGGAGGCGGAAGTTTTCTGCACGCACTCAGGAAAAGGCCCTGTTTTATGCTGTGCGACCACTGTTCTACACGTTGGTGAAAAGTTACCACAGAAATTGTATCGTATGCTATGTGCAGAGACATTGGGAGTTACAGAATCATCCTTGGTTCCTGTTTATGCAAAATCGTCACTAGGAAGTGACTGTGTGGTCAAATACCACTTTCGCCAGTTTTGCAGATTTACCCTTGTGAGGGTGAAGCTGTGTTTTTTGCAGTGACAGAATTTTTTGCAGTGTCCTGTAATGGCGTCTGATTCTCTTTCACAGATTGTAACTGAAAAGCTTGACAAGAACAACTTCCAAGCATGGAAGTTTAAAATGACGAATTTCCTTATGGGAAAAGGATATTGGGAATTTGTTGCAGGAAATGAAGTAGAACTAGTTCTTCCTGATGTTCCCAATCAACAGCAAATGCAGGCATTTAAAGCATGGCATGAGAGAGCCAGGAAAGTTATGTACTGGCTGTCTATCAGTATTTCAGACTCTATGATTGTGCATATTCAGGATGCAAGTATGCCGAAGGAGGCATGGGATACTTTATCAAAAATGTATAGCACAAATATGCAAGCTAGGAAAATGCAGCTCAAGCAAGAGTTGCATAATGTGCAAAGAGAAAGTATGAGCATCAATGACTACCACATGAAGGTGAAGAAGATTGCAGATGCACTTGCTTCCATTGGGTCGCCAGTGGAAGATGATGATTTAGTTTCTGTGACCTTGAATGGTCTAGGAAAGGATTACACACAGTTTCGGACATCCATTTCAGTTCGAAAAAGATTTCCTGATTTTGAGGAGTTGATTGCTCTTCTAATTTCTGAGGAGCAGAGAAATGGTGGTGCATCTTCTTCAGGAGGAACTTCAAAAGAAACTATCTTCTACTCAAATGGTGGAAGAGGTAGAGGCAGTGGTAGAGGAGGCCGATCTGGAGGCCGTGGTAGAAATCAGAATATGCAGCAGACTCAAGAAAACCAGTCCTATGGAGGAGGACGTGGTAACTCTAGAGGTAGGGGGAGCCAAAGAGGTCGTGGTGGATGGCAAAGAGGCCAAAATGTAAATAGCAATGTTGAATGCTACTACTGTGGTAAAATGGGTCATATGGCTAAAGACTGCTATAAAAAGCAGAAGGACATCATGAATGGGAAATTGCAACAAGGAGATTATGTATCTTCTAGTAGACAAGGTGATGACAGAAATGAGCATTTGTTTATGGTGCAGCATATGAACAATTCTGTAACAAGTGCAGAAGAAAGCAATGAAGTGTGGTATGTTGACTCAGGTGCATCAAACCACATGACAAGTCATGTAGAATGGATGCAGGATGCAAGAAAAATGGAAAAACCAGGATTTGTGGAGACTGGTGATGATACTGCACATCCTATTGTGCAGATTGGAAAAATTACTTTGTCTATGCAGGATGGGAAAAAGAAATACCTGTCAAATGTATTTCATGTCCCGAATATCACCAAGAATCTGGTTTCTGTTGGTCAAATGGTTGAGCAGGGCTTGCAGGTCACATTTAATCCTCATAGATGCTTTGTTGAGGATATGAAAAATAAAGGTCGCTTAATAGCAAAAGGAAAGAAGAAGGGCATAATGTTTACATTGGATATAGACATGCCTGAATTGAGTGTACCAATGTTTGCACATGGGACCGGTGTAGTTGCAGATATTGATATCTGGCATAAACGCATTGGTCATGTTAATGTACATCGACTTAAATCAATACAGGCCCAAAATATTGTTGCAGGATTGCCTAAATTCAAGGTTGCAGAAATGCATAAGGTATGTGAAGCCTGTCAGTTTGGAAAACAGGCAAGGAAACCATTTCCTAGACATGTTCAAGAGAGTAAGAAGCCATTGGAATTAATCCACTCTGATGTGTGGACTACTAAAGCTGCATCTCTTGGAGGCTGTCATTATTTTGTCACTTTTATTGATGACTATAGCAGAAAAGTTTGGGTGTATTTTATGAAAAAGAAAAGTGAAGTTTTTGGGCATTTTAAAACTCTTAAAGCTATGGTTGAAAAAGAAACAGGCCTGCAAATAAAATGCCTAAGGTCAGATGGAGGGGAAGAGTACCTCTCAAATGAGTTTGCAAGGTTCCTGTAGGAGCATGGCATAAAGCAGCAATATTCATGCAGTCATACCCCACAACAAAATGGAATTGCAGAAAGGAAAAATAGGCATATTGGAGAGGTATCTCGTGCCATGCTCAATGAAAAAGACTTGCCAGATTTTTATTGGGCTGAGGCAGTTGCTACAATAGTCTACATAATGAACAGGACTCCCACTGCAACAATACATGGGATGACTCCAGAGGAGATGTATACTGGTAGGAAACCAAATATTTCTCATTTGAAAATTTTTGGTTGCATTGCCTATGTTCATGTGCCAGATGAGTTGAGATCCAAGTTGGATCCAAAAGCTGAGAAATGCATCTTTATTGGTTACTCTTTGCAGCAGAAAGGGTATAGATGCTATAACCCTTCTACTTGTAAGTTTACATTGAACAGAGATGTTATTTTTTATGAGATGAGTAGCTGGTATAAACCAGTAAATGTGATTGATAATGTAGATGCACAAAATGGTAATGCTGCACAGAATTCACAGCAGCAGTCACATGATATTAGTGGACCTGGAGCGTTCTCTAGCAGTGGTTCACATTCTTCGCCATGGATAGGCAGATTGAGATCAGGAGAATCTTCTCAAAGCAATGCAGATAGTGGTATGCAGGTATCATGAAAAGGAAAAGAGAAGGTAGATCAGCCCATGTTTGATGTGAATGCAAGTCACTCTTATGTGGATGGTGAATACAGTGGCTCAGAACAGAGCATTGATGATGAGTTGGGTATTCCTTCTATTGTTACACCTAGAGTAAGGAAGACCAGGGATGTTTTGAGAGCACCTATAAGTGAGCCTACTTTGCTTAGGTCTACCAGATCTAGGTATCCTATGGATAGGCTGAAATATGATGGATTTACAGCCATTCACTATGCATATATAGTCAAAGTGATATAGGAACTAGAACCCACTTCTTTTGAGCAAGTCATGGGAAAAGAAAAATGGGAGAAAACCATGGATGAAGAAATGGATGCCTTGGAAGCAAATGCTACATGGGAGTTGGTACCTTTGCCTAAAGATAAGAATGCAATTGGCTGTAAGTGGGTTTATAAGGTGAAGCACAACGCAGATGGTTCTGTGAACAGATACAAGGCAAGATTAGTAGTCAAGGGCTATGCACAAACATATGGCATTGACTATGAAGAAACATTCATTCCGATTGCAAGGATGGAAACCATTAGAGCAGTCATTGCTATGGCTGCATCAAAGGGATGGTCTTTACATCAGATGGATGTAAAGAATGCCTTTTTGCATGGTGATTTGCAAGAAGAGGTCTATATGGAGCAACCACCAGGTTATGTGCATGTTGTTCATCCTGAGTTTGTTTGCAGGTTGAAAAAAGCCTTGTATGGCTTGAAGCAAGCACCTAGAGCATCGTTTGACAAGATAGGACAATATCTTATCACTATTGGCTTTCAGATTTCCAAGGCAGATTTCTCACTTTATGTGAGAAAAACAGAGAAAGGTATTATGCTGCTTGTAATTTATGTTGATGATTTGATTATCACAGGTGATAGTGATGAAGATATCCTTCATGTGAAAATGATATTAAAGCAAAAGTTTGAGATGAAGGATTTGGGAGAGCTGCGTTATTTCTTGGGCATTGAGGTGATTAGATCACCAAGTGGGATATGGCTCTTGCAGAGGCAGTATGGATTGGACATGCTATCCAAATATGGGATGACAGGCTGTAAGCCTATTTCAGTTCCTTTGGAGCAGAATGTGAAGTTGAGCGCAGATGCAGGTAAGCTTCTCGAAGACCCTACTATGTACAGATGCATAGTAGGAAGTTTGATTTATATGACTATTACCAAGCCAGATTTGAGCTATGCTGTTGGATTGGTAAGTCAGTTTATGCATGCTCCAAGGAAACCACGTTTGGATGCGGCTAGACGTATATTCAGATATGTGAAGTCCACATTGTAGTATGGACTATTTTATGAGACTGGGGTTCAGATACAGTTGCATGGATACACTGATGCTGATTGGACTGGTAGTATTTCTGATAGACGATCTACTAGTGGATATGTGTTCTCTTTTGGGAGTGCTGCAGTCACTTGGAGCAGCAAGAAACAACCTACAATTGCCTTGTCGAGCATAGAGGCTGAGTACAGGGGTGCAGGAATGGCTGCATGTGAGGTAGCTTGGTCGCATAAGCTACTTTATGATATGCATCAGCCTACAGATGGGCCAGTTGTCATTTATTGTGACAACGTGAGTAGTATACACTTGGCTAATAACCCAATCTATCATGCTAGAACAAAGCACATTGAGGTGCATTATCACTATGTGTGGGAGAGGGTTTTACTAGGTCTTATTGATCTAGTTTATGTCAGAACAGAGGATCAGGTAGCTAACATATTCACAAAGGCATTGGGCGCAGAGAAGCTGCGCAAATTCAGAGACCTGCTTGGTGTGCAGGAATTGGGATTGAGCTCGAGGGGTTGTTGAGATATTGAGCTCCACTCGTGATATGCCAGGGTAACCGTTGTGCGTTTATGTCACCGACTTGTCAGTTGCAGATGCGGTTGGTACAGCACCCATGAATAATAGCTAGATGAGAGCTATCCTTATCTACTCTAGTTCGTGGCTCAGTTAGTATGCCACCTTAGTTAGTTGAGTTTGGTTTGAGACCCATATATAGGGTTCTTCTATTTCTATATACTAGAGTTCTTTTTTCATGTTCTTAGTTGTGTAAGCCAAAAAGAACTCTAGTACATAGAAATAGAAGAACCCTATATATGGGTCTCAAACCAAACTCAACTAACTAAGGTGGCATACTAACTGAGCCACGAACTAGAGTAGATAAGGATAGCTGCCATCTAGCTATTATTCATGGGCGGTGTACCAATCGCATCTGCAACTGACAAATCGGTGACATAAATGCACAACGGTCACCCTGGCATATCACAAGTGGAGCTCGATATCTCAACACTCCCCCTCGAGCTCAATCCCAATTCCTGCACACCAAGCATGTCTCTGAACTTGCACAGCTTGTCTGCTCCCAATGCCTTCGTAAATATGTCAGCTACCTGATCCTCTGTGCTCACATAAACTAGATCAATAAGACCTAGTAAAACCCTCTCCTGCACATAGTGATAATGCACCTCAATGTGCTTTGTTCTAGCATGATAGACTGGGTTATTTGCCAAGTGTATACTGCTCATGTTATCACAATAAATGACAATTGGCCCATCTGTAGGCTGATGCATATCATAAAGTAGCTTATGCAACCAAGCTACCTCACATGCAGCCATTGCTGCACCCCTGTACTTAGCCTCTGTGCTTGACAAGGCAACTGTAGGCTGTTTCTTGCTGCTCCAAGTGACTGCAGCACTCCCAAAAGAGAACACATATCCACTGGTAGATCCTCTATCAGAAATACTACCAGCCCAATCAGCATCAGTGTATCCATGCAACTGTATCTGAACCCCAGCCTCATAAAGTAGTCCATACTGTAATGTGGACTTCACAAACCTAAGCATGCATCTAGCCACATCCAAATGCGGTTTCCTTGGAGCCTGCATAAACTGACTTATCAATCCAACAGCATAGCTCAAATCTGGCCTGGTAATAGTCATATAAATCAAACTTCCTACTATGCGTCTGTACATAGTAGGGTCTTCCAGAAGCTCACCTGCATCTGCGCTCAGCTTCACATTCTGTTCCAAAGGAACTGAAATAGGCTTATAGCCTGTCATCCCATATTTGGACAGCATGTCCAATCCATACTGCCTCTGCAAGAGCTGTATCCCACTTGGTGATCTAATCACCTCAATGCCCAAGAAATAACGTAGCTCTCCCAAATCCTTCATCTCAAATTTCTGCTTCAATAGCATTTTCACATGAAGGATATCTTCATCATTGTCACCTGTCTAATCAAATCATCAACATAAATGACAAGTAGCATAATATCTTTCTCTGTTTTTCTCACATAAAGTGAGAAATCTGCCTTGGAAATCTGAAAGCCAATAGTGACAAGATATTGTCCTATCTTGTCAGACCATGCTCTAGGTGCTTGCTTCAAGCCATACAAGGCTTTCTTCAACCTGCAAACAAACTCAGGATGAACAGCATGTACATAACCTGGTAGCTGCTCCATATATACCTCTTCTTGCAAATCACCATGCAAGAAGGCATTCTTTACATCCATATGATGTAAAGACCATCCCTTTGATGCAGCCATAGCAATGACTGCTCTTATGGTTGCCATCCTTGCAACCGGACTGAATGTTTCTTCATAGTCAATGCCATATGTTTGTGCATAGCCCTTGACTACTAATCTTGCCTTGTATCTGTTCACAGAACCATCTGTTCAGATTCAAAGAGGCAGATAGATGACAGACAGAGTGAAGCAACCCGCTTCCTCTCTCACACTCTATTATTTATACCACACTCAATAGTGAAAGATACAACCTACGGTCATAAGACCATTCACACCAAAGGCACCGACTTATTTAATGTATCTAACTACTATGGCTAGACTAGCTGTGTCCAGCTCATGTCGGTCAACACACACTAAATGAGCTTGATATTCTAACACTCCCCCTCAAGCTCAAGACAGCATATGTACTCCAAGTAGCTGTCTAAAACCACAGAACTTATCTTTACCCAGAGACTTGGTAAAGATATCTGCTACCTGCTCATCAGTCCTCACATGCATAAGATCAACCTTTCCTACAAGGACCATCTCACGAATAAAGTGGTAGTGTACCTCTATGTGTTTTGTCCTAGCATGGTAAACTGGATTCATGGCCAGGAGTACACTACTCAGATTATCACATAACAGTTTCACTGGAGCATCAACCTGAATATCCAAGTCAGCCATAAGCTTGAGCAGGCAAGCAATCTCACATGCTGCCAATGCAGCCCCCCTGTACTCTGCCTCAGTACTAGATAAAGCAACCGTAGGCTGCTTCTTGCTGCTCCAACTGATCATGCCGCTACCAAAGCCAAAGGCATAGCCACTCGTAGATCGTCTGTCAGTTGAGCATCCTACCCAATCTGCATCTGTGTATCCAATCAGTATCAAGGGCTTATCTCTGACATAGAACAGCCCATAGTCTACAGTGGACTTAACATACCTCATGATGCGTCTAACTGCATCCAAGTGCGGCTTTCTCGGCTTTTGCATAAACTGGCTTATCAGCCCTACTGCATAGCTCAAGTCAGGCCTAGTGATGGTCAAGTAAATCAGACTGCCGATCATCTTCCTGTACATAGTCACATCTTCTACTTCAGCCCCAGTGTTCATGTCTAGCTTTACATTCTGGTCCAGAGGTGTATCCAGTGGTTTGCATTCAGCCATGCCATACTTCTTAAGCATTTCCATGGCATAGTGCTTCTGCATCAGCCATAAGCCATTTTCAGCTGGTACGACCTCAATACCCAAGAAATACTTAAGATCTCCTAGATCTTTCATGTCAAATTCAGATTTCAGCATCTTCATAGCATGCTGAATTCCCATGTCATCATTTCCAGTGATTATCAAGTCATCAACATATATGACCAGCACTACCAAGCCACTGTCAATCTTCTTTGTAAACAGGCTGTGATCAGCCCTGCCAACAACAAATCCAAGACTCTGCAAGTAACTGCTGATCCTAGCATGCCAGGCTCTTGGAGCCTGCTTCAGCCCATACAGTGCCTTTTTCAGCCTGCACACATAATGCTGAAAATCAGGGTGCTCATACCCTTCCGGCTGAACCATGTATACATCCTCTGTTAAATCACCATTGAGGAATGCATTCTTAACATCCATCTGCTGCAATTTCCAGCCTTTTTCAGCAGCCAAGGCAATAACAGTTCGTATGGTTGCCATTTTTGCAACCGGGCTGAATGTTTCATCATAATCCAAGCCATACTGCTGAGCATATCCTTTAGCGACCAGCCTTGCTTTGTACCTTTCTACACTGCCATCAGACTTACATTTGATTTTATACACCCATTTGCAGCCAACAGGCTTTTTCCCTTCAGGCAGTGGTACCAAATCCCAAGTCTGATTTTCAGCCAAGGCTTTCATCTCTTCGTCCATAGCCATGCACCAGTTTTCATCCTTTGCAGCTTCAGCATAAGTACCTGGTTCTTTGATCTCCATCACTTTTGTCATGTATGCATAATGCTTTGCAGAATAACCAGAGTACGTCAACCTATCAACAGGGTATCTGACCCTCTGCGATCGTCTAGGCTGTGGTGCACTACTCGATTCACCTCTCTCATGAGGCGGAATGTACCTGTTCTGCCTCGTGCCAGGCGTATAGACAGTCGGAATACCAAGTTTGTTGTCTAAAGTATCACTAGACTCATAGCCCGAAGTCATTCTGCCAGGTGTCATCATACCATCCTCACTAACTTTCTCTTTTCCTTTGCTGTCCAAGACATCATGTCTCCCCCTCACTGACATACCCGTGTCAGTGGACGGTGAGCTCCTCAATCTCCCTGTCCATGGGGATACTGTCTGACTGATAGGGCCTGTCATAGCAGTGCTCTGCTGCATATCAACTGTAGAGACATGAGTGGAAGACAGATCGGATAGCACTGCAACTGGCGAGACATACCAAGAGCCCAGCTCATCAAAGATGACATCCCTGCTTACCAAAGTCTCCCTGGTAGAGGGATCATAACATTTGTATGCCTTCTTCTCCTGCGAGTATCCAATGAACACACTCTTATGCGCTTTGGGATCCAGCTTTTTCCTCTTCTCATCTGGAATGTGCACATAAGCAAGACAGCCAAAGACCTTCATGTGTCTTACATCCGGATTATAGTCATAGAGCCTCTCAAACGGTGTCATGTCATGAATGCCTGCAGTGGGAGTCCTGTTCAGAATATATGCGGCTGTCACAACAGCCTCTGCCCAATAGTAAAGCGGCATATGCTTCTCATTCATCATGGCCCTGGCAGCTTCCATTAGAACCCTGTTCTTCCTTTCAGCTACTCCGTTTTGCTGTGGAGTGTAGCTGCAGGTTAGCTGCCTACGAATGCCATTTTCAGCCAAAAAATCAGCAAATTCATTGGAGACATACTCCCCACCGCTATCAGATCTCAAGCAAGAGATGTAACACTCAAATTCCTTCTCAACCTGTGCCTTAAATTTCTGAAAAACAGCAAAGACCTCATCTTTTGTTTTCAATATGTAAAGCCAGGTATATCGACTGTAGTCATCAATGAAGGATACATAGTATCTGGAACCCCCCATAGATGCATTATGAGCTGGTTCCCAAACATCAGAGTGCACTAACTGCAGTGGTCGTGTACTCTGTCTTACATGCCTGACAAACGGCAATCGTGACTGCTTACCAAACTGGCAAGCCTCGCAGACATGACCAATATCTGAATATTGGAATCTAGGTAGCCCTGTTACCAGCTGCTTCTTCTGCATGGTCTGCAGCCTCTGCAAATTGACATGCCCCACTCTCTTGTGCCAAATCTCTAAGTCCCTGATAGTGCCAGAACCCTGAGCAAACATAGCGGAATTCAGCTCTGGCAGTGTAGCATCAAGAGTGAACATTCTTCCATTTCTGTGGCCTTTCGCGATCAACTTGCATCCATTGCCAAACTCTTCAATAAAGCAGCCATGCTTATTGAAGCGAACCTGCAAGTTCTGCTCTGTCATTTGACCCACAGACAATAGGTTCTTCGTAATCGAAGGAACATGCAAAACATCATGAAGATTCTTCTTCCTGCCATCATGTACAACCAGAGGCACTTTGCCTTTATGCTCAATGCTATGTTGCGTGTCATCACCTGTGCATACATAGCCATGCTTTTCAGCCACCATATCCGTGAACCAATCACCATGAGGGGTCATGTGATTCGACGCCCCCGAGTCAATGTACCACACTACATCATCAGATGATTTTTGAGCAGCCTTATCTTTGACATATTGCATGGCAAACAGTCTATCACCAGAGTCATCTGCCTGACTGGACGTAGCATAATGTCCATGCTGCTTGCCCTTCTGATTTCCCTGCTTCTTCCAGCAATCCTTTGCAATATGCCCATACTTTCCGCAGTAGTGACAATCCTTGTCCTTATTTGGATTGTCTGACTGACGCTGCTGCTGCCATGAGCCTCTGCCATGGGAGTTCGATCTCCCCCTACCTCGAAAGCTGCCACTACCTCTTGCATTTGATGACTGCTGATTGCTATTACTATAGGATGCATTCTGCTGGCCTCCTCTGCCAGATCCATAGCCTCTACCACGGCTACCACGACCACGCTGATTCGAATAAAAAACTGCATCCTTATTCTTAGAGCTGCTTGACCCTGTAGCTAAGCCAAGCTTCACCTCTTCATGAATCAATAATGCAACCAGCTCATTAAAATCAGGCATCTCAGCCCGCACAGATACTGAAGTGTCAAAAGACTTATACTCCGGACCCAAGCCATTTAAGGTCACTGCAACCATATCCTCATCTTCTACCTGTGAGCCAACAGATGCGAGCTGATCTGCTAAGGTTTTAATCTCCGTGACATAGTCCTGTATGGATCTGTTCTTCCTCTCTATGTTGTTGAATTTTTGCTTCATTTGTATCTTCCTGGCACTTGTAGTTGTGCCATAGTACCTGACCAATATGTTCCATGCATCTGCTGGGGATTTACAGTTCATGATCTGCATCACCATAGCATCCGATATACATAATGACAGCCAATGTAAAACTCTGCGAGCTCTTTCCGTCCAAGCTCGATGTGCTCGTCTTTGATCAGCTGTAGGATTCCTATCTGGAACTTCAGGTTCAGCCTCAACACCTGTCACTAAGTCCCAGTATCCTTTGCCTATCAGAAAGTTCTCCATGGGGAACTTCCATATTGCATAGTTGTTGCTATCAAGCTTTTCTCCCACAATCTGGGTTACATTATCAGTTCTATCAGCATTTGCCATGTTGCAGACCTTGCCTGACTACCTGCAAACCAAGATTTTCTTAACAGTTCAACTTCAGCCCGGAACTGTTTATGACAGTTTTCTGCAATTAATTGCAGTAAAAAAAACCAGAGTATTTCAGCCCACTGACACCCCAAAACAACCCACAAACAAGTGGTCTCAACTGTAGATATAACTGTCAATACATAAGCTATGTGTTTGCTTCAGCTTAAGCTTATGTAACCTCACTGCCAGGGTACATACATGCAGTCTGAAAACTGTAAACTGTGAGTAACCAGCAGCAATTTCAAGTCCAAAACTGAGTGTGTCAACAAATTCAGTTTCAGGTTGCAGTCAACCAGAATTCAGCATACCAAGCTCCAAGCAGCTCCAAAATTGTAATTAGTCAGGACAGTGTAACTGCATTTACTTCAGCTTCAAAATTCAGTTTTCAATGATGCTCATTGCTTGCTTCAATTCTCCATGCATTAGCATGTATAGGCCAGTTCATATAGATGATGGAACCCCCAAGATGACCTGTATTGCTTCAGTAATGCACAGTACTTGTCATTGACTGTGTATGACAGTTTTCAGCTTGTCATTGATTTTCAGATCTGAGTATTCTGTCATTGACTGTGTATGACAGTTTTCAGCCTATCATTGATTTTCAGATCTGAGTATTTTGTCATTGACTGTGTATGACAGTTTTCAGATTTTCAGATCTGAGTATTCTATCATTGACTGTGTATGACAGTTTTCAGATTTTTAGATCTGAGTATTCTGTCATTGACTGTGTATGACAGGTTTCAAATTTTCAGATCTGAGTATTCTGAGCAAGAGATCTCAGCTCCAAGACATTTGATCCAATGTATACATGCTTTGACACATTCTTGTGCTCCAAAGATGCTTTCTGAGTGTAGTACAAGGCTCCTGTGTGTCAGTAATGACTGAATGCATGCTGTCCATTCATGTTTATAGCAGTTTAGAAATGATTACAGGTCTGTGTCTGTCACTCCAGCTCATAACAGAGCTCCCACACAAGCATTTACTCCTTGCACACTTCAAATACCTTCAATAGTGAGCATACATGCTCTATGAACCTTGTCCAGGTGCCCCACTGAAGATTGACAGGTTGCTATTCACTCAGATCAGCAAGCGCAAATTTTCAGATACAGGTTGCTATCCATTCAGATCAGCAGGCGCAGATTTTTAGATACAGGTTGCTGTCCATTCAGAAGGCAGTCCACGATTTTCAGACACAGGTTGCAGTCCACGATTTCAGGACACAGATTTCAGGAGGCAGTCCACGATTTTCAAACACAGGTTTCAGGAGGCAGTCCACGATTTTTCCTGATTCCTTACTTCCATCTCCTTTGCACTGCAAGTTGTCATGCCCATTCTCCCACAGCCTCATGGATGAAGCTCTGATACCATGTTCAGATTCAAAGAGGCAGATAGATGACAGACAGAGTGAAGCAACCCGCTTCCTCTCTCACACTCTATTATTTATATCACACTCAATAGTGAAAGATACAACCTACGGTCATAAGACCATTCACACCAAAGGCACCGACTTATTTAATGTATCTAACTACTATGGCTAGACTAGCTGTGTCCAGCTCATGTCGGTCAACACACACTAAATGAGCTTGATATTCTAACACCATCTGCGTTGTGCTTCACCTTATAAACCCACTTACAGCCAATTGCATTCTTATCTTTAGGCAAAGGTACCAACTCCCATGTAGCATTTGCTTCCAAGGCATCCATTTCTTCATCCATGGCTTTCTCCCATTTTTCTTTTCCCATGGCTTGCTCAAAAGAAGTGGGTTCTGGTTCCTATATCACTTTGACTATATATGCATAGTGAATGGCTGTAAATACACATCGAGATGGAGGCTGAAAACAGTTTTCCTCTTCTTAGTTGTGTAAGCCAAAAAGAAATCTAGTACATAGAAATAGAAGAACCCTATATATGGGTCTCAAACCAAACTCAACTAACTAAGGTGGCATACTAATTGAGCCACGAACTAGAGTAGATAAGGATAGCTGTCATCTAGCTATTATTCATGGGCGGTGTACCAACTGCATCTGCAAAACTGACAAATCGGTGACATAAATGCACAACGGTCACCCTGGCATATCACAAGTGGAGCTCGATATCTCAACACTCCCCCTCAAGCTCAATCCCAATTCCTGCACACCAAGCATATCTCTGAACTTGCGTAGCTTGTCTGCGCCCAATGCCTTCGTAAATATGTCAGCTACCTGATTCTCTGTGCTGACATAAACTAGATCAATAAGACCTAATGATCCGGGTTTTTTACAACCCGGATTATTACCACAAAATTTTGGCCAAAGCCCCTATCAAGAGCTTACCATATCACTTTGGGTTTACTCTTTAAGCACTAGGTATGCTACATTGCTTCTCGATTATGATAACTCTAGCAAATGGCGGGAACAAGTTCTTAGAAGGCATGTCAATGTAAAGGGTAAAAGGGATAGTTATCTTAATGAAGATGAAAATGGATTACACCTAGGAGTTGAGTGAATGCATAGATTTTTCAAAGGACTAGCCTCCAACTATATATGGGCTCCGTCTGCATCACTAAGATTTGGAATCTATCACCATCATTAGAGGACACCTCACCCTAGCACACAAGTCAATATCCACATCATGGTGTCATTTGGATCTTACACAAAAGCTTACAAGCATGGACCCCTTTTGTCACATGCTTATATGTATTTATATACATATGGGGGACTAAAGTCAAAGCAGCTTTTGAAAGCCATTTTTTATAATCTCAATAACTCCCAAGAAAAAGCGAATTTCAAGAAAATTCCCACGAAGCCCGATCGTTTTGACCTGGTCTACAAAGTTGCAGAAGAAACTTTTTTCAAATTCCTCACGGATTTGGAGTTACGAAGGCGCAGACTGCTGGCTACATGCAATTTTCTTCTCTCTTTCACCACACCAACTTTCCACTCTGTCCTTCTTGTAAATATATTATAATAATGTGCTTGGGCACCCACCTCTTGTAATCTAGCTCCATTTCTCTATTTTGTCTACCACCACCCTTGGCTTCTTGCATGATGACCAAGGTGGAGACTTGTCCCATCCACTATTCTCCATATTTTCAAAGATGCCATACATCATCTAGGATTATGTTAATCAAGAAGATTAGCTTAATCTAATCCCTCATGGAGGCTATATAAAGAGCCCATGGAGAATGAAGAAGAGGGGGGAAGAAGGACAATGACAAGTCCATGAGAGCATTCTAGAATACCCTCATCTCTTTGAGGGAAGCTATGAGGGAGTTCTTTTATTATGTAGCATAATGGCAAGCTTCCTCTACCTCTTCTCCTATTATCTCCATCTCTTCTCATCTTCTCATTCCATGTAGCATAATGGCAAGCTTCTTCTACCTCTTCTCCTATTATCTCCCTCTCTTCTCATCTTCTCATTTTATGTAGCATAATGGCAAGCTTCTTCTACCTCTTCTCCTCTTGTCTCCCTCTCCTCTCATCTCTCTCTCTTATATTCCAATATGGTGTCTAGCACATATATTCTCTCTTGTAAATTTGTGTCTTGGTTCTCTTGATTCTCTTTGAGAAAAGGGATGTCCTAGCCCATCCTCCCTTTGGCTAGGTGGTGCCTCTCTTTAGTTCTCTTAGTGAGAATTGGAGGTTGGATGGGTAAGAGGCAACCCGTTCATCATTTCAGCCCTCATTTTTGGTGCCCCCGCTGAGGACATTCTCAACCACAATTCTCTACCTCCTTATGTGGAATGATACAACACATGGTGGTGCATCCTCTACAACAAATTCCCCAAGTGGCTCTTCCTCAATGCCTTCACCAACTATTTTTGAAGCTGGTCGAAGTCCACGACTCCCATTTGTCTCCTAAAGAAGCTCAAGAAAGAAAGTATGCCTATCGAATGACGGCACGCATGCGGGTAAAAGGTGTTCACTTTAGGAATTCCATTATCTCACAACGGAAAAAATTATATTGCCATCAATTGCTAGGTTCTCATAATTGTGGTGAGTGTTTTGCAAACAAAGTGAAAGCCCTTCCGAGAGGTCCTCGTCTCCAAATCATCAAATCCCTCTCTCTCTAGCCTAATCCACATCAAAGGAGGACAACTATGCATGAACGGTGTGGAGTTTTGTAGAAGTGCAAAGTATGGAGACTACCTTCAACTGTTGTTAGCTCGAAGGTTGGGTGTGGTTGAAAAGGTGGCCATCACACCTTATGAAATATATGTCGCCGAGGATGGACACACCAAGGCAAGAACAATCACTGGTGAGCAAATTCTCCGTATACCAAAGTTGGTGGGTTCCAAAAAGAAACACTCTGGGAAAAATCCTTCATAATTCAAGAAAGTGCATTCCCTCTACTCCCTTAAGTAGTCTTCACTCATGAATAATCATAATGGCCCGAATTTCTACACCTTTCACTCTGTACAAAACATCCGAGTTAATGTATGCATCAGTAGGAAGATTTTCTTCCAGCAGCGTCTTGTCATGTACTTTGGGGCTGAAAGATTAAGGGAGATTCTTGTATCACCAGAACCTATAATCTTCCCAATGCTAGACTACAATGCATCCTTCAATGTACATGTATTTATCCTATTATAATAGTTTCTCATGAATCAGAACGAGTTGTATGGACCTATCCGTCCACTTGCTATGCAAAGTGTGCATATTGTAGCTAGCACAAAGCTTAGATTCCAAGGCATTATTAGAAGCATACTGGGGCCTAGACGTCTTGCTGAAATCAATGCATCTGTGAACCCATTCATCCTTCCCCTTATAAAATACAACTTAAGTCCAGACGTTTTCATCTTCATACTCTACTAAGGCGACATGGCATTTCCAAGTTTTTTTGGGCACAAAGGGGAGAAAGCTCTAGACTTTTTGGATGACTTAGAAATGGCCTTCCTAGTCACAGGCCGGGATGATGAAGCAACCAAAGTACGGGCCTTCTTTTTAGTTCTAAAGGGTGATACTCGAGTGTGGTATCAAGCTCTCCCGGAGGCTACAAGGGGTAATTGGGAGGATCTCAAGACCGCATTCATGCACAAGTATCAAGATGCAGAGCCACCTGAAGATATTTGGAGACAACTCTTAGATCTTCGTCAAACTATAGCAGGGGAGTACCAAGCCTATGAAGGCATGTTTATAAAATTGTGGGATAAATGGACAACCTCCTTAGCCGAGGGAGAAAGAGTACCTGATTGCCTTAAGAAAGATTGTTTTCTGGCCGGACTCCATCCTCTACTAAGGGATAAGGTCAAAGGAAAGTTTCCCACATCCTATGAAGAATCAGTCACTTATGCGAGGGAGAAAGATAGAAAATTGAAGTATCAAGCCCAGTTGAAGGGGGGACTTGAGCCCATACAGGTTTTACCAACCATGCCAAGGCCTAGAGAAATAGCAGAGGCCCCACCTGAGCTGGAGATACCACAGCAAGAGCTCCTACAACGCATTACTAATCAACTTGAAAGCCTTTCGTTAAATTTGGTGCAAGGAGTGCGGCCCCCTCCCCTCATAAATGAAGGCAATCGAGGTCCAAGAAGACAAGAAAGAGAGTATGTTTGCTATAATTGTGGGGAGATTGACCATGGTATGTACTTTTGCCCTCATCCTAGGCGTTTTCCAGGAAATGGGTTCCAACCAAGAAGGAGGGGACAACAAGTGACACCACTTAGGGAAAGGTTTGTTCCACCGAATCCAAGGCCTCCACCACCGGTTCAAGTTCTCCAGCATCCTCGACCACTTGCAGAGGTGCCGCCCTTGCCTGTCCAACCGCCAAAGAATCATGATGTTAGGATAATTAGTTTAGATGAGAGTGATGTCAAAGGGAAGGCCAAAGTAGTAGAGGTTGAAGCAATGCCGGTGAAGAAAGCCCGTAGAATTGAGAGAATGGAGCCTACACCACCAAAGGAGGTTGAAAACATGGAAGAGGAGGCAGAGTCGTCAATGGCTGCAAAGACACGCAACAGTAAAAAGAGGAGGGCTCGCTCATGCCGACACATTGAGCCAGATGATTTTTCCCTGGGTAAAGGTACTAGAGCTTATGATTTGCTTGCTGATGTGAGGAATCAAGGGCCAAAAATTTCATGGCCACAATTACTACATCTATCTCCAACAGTGCGGCGACAATGGTCAAAGATGGTAAGCATTAGATCCATGAAGAATAGACATGTGAATGCAATCCAGGCTAAAAAGATGAAAGATATTGTGCCTCTAGTGGAAGCCGAAATCAATGGGCAGAGAGTCTCAAAGACATATGTGGATGGAGGTGCAGAGATTTGTGTCATGACGGAAAAGTTGATGCATCGTTTGGGATTAGAGGTAAATGAAACTACTAAATTTGGGGCCAAAATGGCTAACAATGTAGTAGTAAATTGTTTGGGAGTTATAAAGAAAGTCAAGGTAAAGGTGTGTGGAGTGCAATTGGAGCTTGACATGTATGTGATGCCAGTGAAGGGGGACGGCTATCCGCTCATTCTTGGGCGACCATGGCTAATGGGAATGAAAGCCAGACAAGATTGGGAGACAGGGGCTTTAGAGCTAAGGCCACAAAAGGGGCTGCATAAAAAATGGAAGAGCACTATCTACAACATGAAGGAGGGCCGACAGGAGGATCTTGTGTTAGAGACCACCGCTGATGAATGGAGTTCCAGCGAGGGTTGGTCATCTATGACAGAGGGAGAGTCTTCTAATGAGGAGGAAGAAAGCTCTTTAGAAGTGATGGGGATTACATTAAAAGGGCCTTCTAGTAGTGTAGTTCTAGAGTAGCTTCCAAAGGTCGAGAAGGAGGGGTTAGAAAAAATATTGGCTAAGGATCTATCAGTTGAGGAGAAGGCAGCCTACATGGAAGTGGCGATAAAACACTCTACACTTTTTATTTCTGATTATGAACACATCACATGTGTGATAGCAGTACAACATCACATTAATCCAAAAGAGGGAGCACGACCAGTGGTGCAGCAACTACGACGATTGGGAGTAGTTCAACAAAACGCTCTACTCACTGAGGTGCAACGACTTTTAAAGGCAGGCTTCATCTATCCAATAGGGGACTCAGAGTGGGTTTCACCTGTGGTGGTGATACCCAAGAAGAATGGAAAATGGAGGATTTGTGTGGACTACAAGCCGCTAAATACTGCAACAAAGAGAGATCACTTTCCTCTTCCCTTTCAGGATGAAATACTTAACGAGGTGGCCGGGCATGAGAGATACACTGTTTGTGATGGGTATTCAGGTTATTTCCAGATCCGAATAGCTGAGGAGGATCAACAGAAGACCACCTTCATTACACCTTGGGGTTGTTTTGCTTACAAAGTAATGCCATTTGGATTAACAAATGCCCTAGCTACCTTCCAGCGATTCATGAATTATGTCTTCCAGCCATATTTTGGGAAATCCATCAGGGTCTTTATTGATGATTTTTGTATTTATAGTTCTAAGGCTTTACATCTAGGGAAGGTGGATGAAGTTTTCAACCGCCTTGCACAAATGGGGGGGCAATTAAACCATGAGAAGTGTCGCATTGGCGAAAGCAGTGTAACTTTGTTAGGGCATGTCGTAAGTGAGAGGGGCATTGAAGCAGATCCAAACAAAGTTAAGGCCCTATTGGCAGTGCCATCACCATCTTCTGTGAAGCAACTAACCTCTTTCATTCAGAAGGTGCGATATATGGGGCGGTTCATTCATCTCCTCTCCCAATTAATATTTCCACTACAACAGTTAACCCACTTTGAGGAGCTCCTATGGAGTGACGAAAGTGAAAGGTGCTTTCACAAGGTGAAGAAGGCTCTTAGCACCCTTCCTATAATTTTACAGCCTTGTTGGGATCAGGAGTTTTTTGTCAATCCGAGTTTTGGGAAAGATGCTCTAGAGGCAGCACTAATACAAAAGGATGCTAAAACTGGACTAATGAGACCGGTTTACTTTTCTAGTAGAGTAATGACAGCATCAGAACGAGGGTACAAGATGGTCGAGGTGATGGTTTTGTCTCTAATGTTTGCTGTAAGAAAGTTTCGTCCTTATCTTCTCCCTAGGCCATTCACAGTGATCACGATAGAAGAGCATTTTCCCTATGCCTTACAGCACATGGATGTTTCAGCTAGAATCGCTAAGTGGGTGATACAACTCCAAGAGTTTGACTACACCTTCAAGGTGGAGGATTCTACTCGAGCTTGCCTAGCTGATTTGTTGACCCATAGATGCCATCAAAAGAAGGAAAAGGAGAAGGGAAAGGTAAAAGAGGAGACATCTCCTCTTGAGGAGCCGCCGCAGGTGGAGAATGCCCATGCCCTCTACTTTGACGGAGCCTACAAGCGTGTTAAAGACAAAGCGGCAGCAGGAATAGTGGTGTTCAGTCCCGAAGGTGACAAACTTTATGGAGAAGGTATTAGCTTGGAGGATGTCCATTCTAATAATGAGGCAGAATATCAAGCCTTGCTTTTAGGTTTGAGGTGGTGTCTTTCACATGGTGTCACTCGACTTAATGTTTTTGGGGATTCTATACTCATTGTTAAGCAAATGAAAGGAATTTGGGCTTGTAAAAATGATAACTTAGCAGTGAAAATGAGGGAAGCTAAAACTCTCATGAGAAAGCTACAGAAAGCGCAAATCTATTTTGTGCCAAGGCTTACAAATGGCAACGCAGATGCTGTAGCAGCTGAAAAATTGAAAGAGGTAATGGTGGGCATCATTACAGTAAAGCTTCCCTTGTTTCAGGGTAAGTTTCAACTACAAGATGTGTTTTATTTTCTTGAGCAAGGTGAGGCACCTATACATATGAGTAAAAGTGAGAAAAGGTGGCTAGCTACTAAGGCCACTAAATACCGCTTGATAAATGATGTGTTGTATTGCAAAGGAAAGGATGCAGTGCTTAGAAGGGTGCCAACAGCAAAGGAGATTATAGATGTGATTAAGAGCTGCCATGAAGGGGTTTGTGGCGGACATTTTGCTCAAGAAATAACCAGCAGGAAGATTATCCAAGCCAGTTTTGTGTGGCCTAGTCTACATCAAGATGTGCAACATTGGTGCTACACTTGTGACGATTGCCAAAAGGCCGGACCAAGGAAGCTAGTGCATGAGGAACAAAATCCCATAACTACATATGGCCCATTTGAGAAATGGGGGATTGATGCAATAGGGCCACTTCCACGAACTCAATCTGGCAAGGAATACATCATAATGGGAGTAGACTACATGACGAGGTGGGCAGAGGCTTCAGCAACTAGTAGGATCACAGCCCAAGAAGTGGGAAAAATTGTGTTTGAAAATATTTGTTGCAGGTTTGGCACACCTTTGGAAATTATCTCTAATCCGGGTCCTGGTTTTAGGGCAAACCTAGTAGGGGAGCTAATGGAAAGGCTAAAAATCAAGCACATGCATTCTACTCCCTACTATCCACAGTGTAATGGTTTGGTTGAAAAAGTGAATGGACTGATTTGTAAAATAATTACCAAGAAAGTACACATGCACCCCAAGCACTGGGATAAAAAATTGAATGCAGCTCTTTGGGCCTACAGGACTTCATTCAGAACCTCACTTGGCTATACTCAATTTCACCTCGTCTATGGCCAAGAAGCTTTGCTTCCTATAGAGGTGGAACTGGCCAGTTTGCGTGTTTTAGTAGCGAGTCAAGAGAAGAATCAAGATAAGAAGTTAGAGGAAAGGATCTTGGATCTAGAGAGGCTGGAGTTAGATAGAAAAGCATCAGTCCAACACTATTCCATGCAGGCTGAAGAGAGGAGGAAGACCTTTAATAAGAAGTTGGCTAGCAAACACATAAGGGAAGGATCACTTGTGCTACGTTATGATAATCGCTTTGATAACAGAAAGGATGCTAAACTTGTGTTCAAGTGGGAAGGGCCATTCATGGTCATAAGGAGATATTCAAATGGCAGCTATAAGCTCGGTGACATGGATGGGAAGGTTCACAAGACAAGGGTAAATGGATGGCGATTGAAGCCTTATTTTCAAAGAAATATGAACACTTTGGAGCAGTCATTCAATGAAGAGCCACCAATGAGGGGGTGCAGTCCTCCTTGCTCTATTGGACCATCATTATCAAGCTAGAGGCATGAATACCTCTAGCCTAAGGGGAGGGCTAATGATCCGGGTTTTTTACAACCCGTGCGGTTTCCTTGGAGCCTGCATAAACTGACTTACCAATCCAATAGCATAGCTCAAATCTGGCCTGGTAATAGTCATATAAATCAAACTTTCTACTATGCATCTGTACATAGTAGGGTCTTCCAGAAGCTCACTTGCATCTGCGCTCAGCTTCACATTCTGTTCCAAAGGAACTGAAATAGGCTTACAGCCTGTCATCCCATATTTGGACAGCATGTCCAATCCATACTGCCTCTGCAAGAGCTGTATCCCACTTAGTGATCTAATCACCTCAATGCCCAAGAAATAACGTAGCTCTCCCAAATCCTTCATCTCAAATTTCTGCTTCAATAGCATTTTCACATGAAGGATATCTTCATCACTGTCACTTCTCATAATCAAATCATCAACATAAATGACAAGTAGCATAATACCTTTCTCTGTTTTTCTCACATAAAGTGAGAAATCTGCCTTGGAAATCTGAAAGCCAATAGTGACAAGATATTGTCCTATCTTGTCAGACCATGCTCTAGGTGCTTGCTTCAAGCCATACAAGGCTTTCTTCAACCTGCAAACAAACTCAGGATGAACAGCATGCACATAACCTGGTGGCTGCTCCATATATACCTCTTCTTGCAAATCACCATGCAAGAAGGCATTCTTTACATCCATCTGATGTAAAGACCATTCCTTTGATGCAGCCATAGCAACTGCTCTTACAGTTGTCATCCTTGCAATCGGACTGAATGTTTCTTCATAATCAATGCCATATGTTTGTGCATACCCCTTGACTACTAATCTTGCCTTGTATCTATTCACAGAACCATCTGCATTGTGCTTCACCCTGACCATATAGGCATAGTGTATCACTTTGACCATATAGGCATAGTGAATAGCTGTAAATCCATCATATTTCAGCCTATCCACAGGATACCTAGCTCTGGTAGACCTGCGCAAAGTAGGTTCACTCCCAGGTGCTCTCAAGACATCCCTGGTCTTCCTTACTCCAGGTGTAATAATAGAAGGAATACCCAACTCATCATCAATGCTCTGTTCTGAGCCACTGGATTCACCATCCACATAAGAGTGACCTGCATTCACATCAAACATGGGCTGATCTACCTTCTATTTTCCTTTTCGTGATACCTGAATACCACTATCTGCATTGCTTTGAGAAGATTCTCCTCATCTCAATCTACCTGTCCATGGCAAAGAATGTGAACCACTGCTAGAGGACGCTCCAGGTCCACTAATAATTTGTGACTACTGCTGTGAATTCTGTGCAGCATTACCATTTTGTGCATCTACATCATCAATCACATTTACTGGTTTATACCAGCTACTCATCTCATTAAAAAAAACATCTCTGCTCACTGTAAACTTACGAGTAGAAGGGTTATAACATCTATACCCTTTCTGCTCCAGAGAATAACCAATAAAGATGCACTTCTCAGCTTTTGGATCCAACTTGGATCTCAACTCATCTGGCACATGAACATAAGAAATGCAACCAAAAATTTTCAAATGAGAATTATCTGGTTTCCTACCAGTATACCTCTCCTCTGGAGTCATCCCATGTATTGCTGCAGTGGGAGTCATGTTCATTATGTAGACTGCTGTAGCAACTGCTTCAGCCCAGTAAAAATCTCGCAAGTCTTTTTCGTTGAGCATGGCACGAGATACCTCTCCAATATGCCTGTTTTTCCTTTCTGCAATTCCATTTTATTGTGGGGTATGACTGCATGAATATTGCTGCTTTATGCCATGCTCCTGCAGGAACCTTGCAACTCATTTGAGAGGTACTCTCCCCCTCCATCTGACCTTAGGCATTTTATTTGCAGGCCTGTTTCTTTTTCAACCATAGCTTTAAGAGTTTTGAAATGCCCAAAAACTT
Source organism: Lygodium microphyllum (assembly GCF_053477565.2). Taxonomy (NCBI): domain Eukaryota; kingdom Viridiplantae; phylum Streptophyta; class Polypodiopsida; order Schizaeales; family Lygodiaceae; genus Lygodium; species Lygodium microphyllum. The sequence continues at coordinate 72,614,419 of NC_141140.1, forward strand.
CACTTTTCTTTTTGATAAAATACACCCAAACTTTTCTGCTATAGTCATCAATAAAAGTGACAAAATAATGACAGCCTCCAAGAGATGCAGCTTTAGTAGTCCACACATCAGAGTGGATTAATTCCAATGGCTTCTTACTCTCTTGAACATGTCTAGGAAATGGTTTCCTTGCCTGTTTTCCAAATTGACAGGCTTCACATACCTTATGCATTTCTGCAACCTTGAATTTAGGCAATCCTGCAACAATATTTTGGGCCTGCATTGATTTAAGTCATTGTACATTAACATGACCAATGCGTTTATGCCAGATATCAATATCTGCAACTACACCGGTCCCATGTGCAAACATTGTTGCACTCAATTCAGGCATGTCTGCATCCAACGTAAACATTCTGTCCTTCTTCTTTCCTTTTGCTATCAAGCAACCTTTATTTTTCATATCCTCAACAAAGCATCCATGAGGATTAAATCTGACCTGCAAGCCCTGCTCAACCATTTGACCAACAGAAACCAGATTCTTGGTGATATTCGGGACATGAAATACATCGGACAGGTATTTCTTTTTCCCATCCTGCATAGACAAAGGAATTTTTCCAATCTGCACAATAGGATGTGCAGTATCATCACCAGTCTCCACAAATCCTGGTTTTTTCATTTTCCTTGCATCCTCCATCCATTCTGCATGACCTATCATGTGGTTTGATTCACCAAGTCAACATACCATACATCGTTGCTTTCTTCTGTACTTGTCACAGAATTGTTCATGTGCTGTACCATAAACAAATGCTCATTTCTGTCATCACCCTGTCTACTAGAAGATGCATAATTCCCTTGTTACAATTTTCCATTCATGATGTCATTCTGATTTTTATAGCAGTCTTTAGCCATATGACCCATTTTACCATAGTAGTAGCATTCAACATTACTGTTTGCATTTTGGCCTCTTTGCCATCCACCACGACCTCTTTGGCTCCCCCTGCCTCTAGAGTTACCAGGTCCTCCTCCATAGGACTGGTTTCCTTGAGTTTGCTGTATATTCTGATTTCTACCACGGCCTCCAGATCGGCCTCCTCTACCTCTATCTCTACCTCTTCCAGCATTTGAGTAGAAGACAGCTTCTTTTGAAGTTCCTCCTGAAGAAGATGCACCACCATTTCTCTGCTCCTTAGAAATTAGAAGAGCAATCAACTCCTCAAAATCAGGAAATCTTTCACGGACGGAAATGGATGTTCGGAACTATGCATAATCCTTTCCTAGACCATTCAAGGTCACAGAAACTAAATCATCATCTTCCACTGGCGACCCAATGGAAGCAAGTGCATCTGCAATCTTCTTCACCTTCATGTGGTAGTCATTGATGCTCATATTTTCTCTTTGCACATTATGCAACTCTTGCTTGAGCTGCATTTTCCTAGCTTGTATATTTGTGCTATACATTTTTGACAAAGTATCCCATGCCTCCTTTGGCGTACTTGCATCTTGAATATGCACAATCATAGAGTATGAAATGCTGATAGACAGCCAATACATAACTTTCCTGGCTCTCTCATGCCATGCTTTAAATGCCTGCATTTGCTGTTGATTGGGAACATCAAGAAGAACTGGTTCTTCTTCATTTCCTGCAACAAATTCCCAATATCCTTTTCCCATAAGGAAATTCGTCATTCTAAACTTCCATGCTTGGAAGTTGTTCTTGTCAAGCTTTTCAGTGACAATCTGTGAAAGAGAATCAGACGCCATTACCGAACACTGCAAAAAATTCTGTCACTGCAAAGAACACAGCTTCAGCCTCACAAGGGCAAATCTGCAAAACTGACGAAGGTGGTATTTGACCACATAGTCACTTCTTAGTGACGATTTTGCATCAATAGGCAACAAGGATGATTCTGTAACTCCCAATGTCTCTGCGCACAAGCATACGATGCAATTTCTACAATAATTTTTCACCGACCTGTAGAACAATGGTCGCACAGCACAAAACAAGACCTTTTCTTGAGTGCGTGCAAAAAACTTCCCCCTCCAAAACAAGCCCCGAAATGGCCTCAAATCAAAAAAACAGAGCAACCTAGGGCTAAAGCCCTATCCCATAGCAAATACTGCCCTCTTGCTACATTGCGAAGGGCATCTCAATCTGAGACAATGCACTCTTGCACTTTCCGGCTGTGCTACCTGCAGAGACTTGCTCCCAAGATAGAGAAATGAAAGAAACAATGGTCATCTTACCAAAACACCACGAACTTGGCTTGCTTTCTTGAGCTCCTTACCACGAACAAGGCTCTGATACCATGTCAAGATTGTGGGAGAGAAGGAAGGAGTCTCACTTGTAGCTTTCTTGCTTGCACAATGGGGGAATACACATAGAAGTGGAGGCTGAAAACAATTTTCCTCTTCTTAGTTGTGTAAGCCAAAAAGAACTCTAGTACATAGAAATAGAAGAACCCTATATATGGGTCTCAAACCAAACTCAACTAACTAAGGTGGCATACTAACTGAGCCACGAACTAGAGTAGATAAGGATAGCTGTCATCTAGCTATTATTCATGGGCTGTGTACCAACCGCATCTGCAACTGACAAATCGGTGACATAAATGCACAACGGTCACCCTGGCGTATCACGAGTGGAGCTCGATATCTCAACATTCCCCCATTGTGCAAGCAAGAAAGCTACAAGTGAGACTCCTTCCTTCTCTCCCACAATCTTGACACCGGCCACCGATCGTGATTACCTCGTCCATCACCTTGAGTGGCAGGACCCTCTGCAGAGTGTTGGGTAGGAGGAAACTAAAGGTGAATGGATCCTTTCCTTGTTCCTGTATCTCCCACAACACCAGTTCTGCGTGGAATCCTACGGGAAGATCATCAGGGCACAGTGGGATAGGTGTGGACGGTAGCACGGCTGGTTTGGCTCTCAACTGTTTCCTTGCTTCCTCTACCAGCTTTTTGCGCCTTTCCCTAGAGGCGGCTTTTCTTTCCGCATATGGGTCCTCTTGTGGTGGCTCTTGAGACTGCGGCGAGGGGGGTTGTGGGACTACATCCTCCCTGAATCGGTTCATGTTGATTTCCAGTTCTGCTTCCTCCCCCTACCATTCTGTCTGTGCTGCTTCTTCCTCGAATCCGAGAGTGTTGATTTCCTAGGGGGCTAGGCCAGCCAGCAATAGGTATTTTTGTTGCTCATCCAAGCTCAGCCTAACCTCCACAGGTAAGGGTGGCATCTACAATCCAGCGTGTAGGGCTCTCCGCGCCATGCCGAGCTTTCTCTGTGTCACCTCCAATGACTCTTCTGACGCTGTGTGGGTGGTGTCCAGGATGGTGTCGAGGAAGGCCTTCTGTTGAGTGCTGAAGACCACTTGGGTCGCTTTTGCCTTGCTCTTTGCGATGATTTTCTCCTCTTCTGCCAAAGCAAGGCACCGCGCCAGTGTCTTCACCCTCTTTTCATTGTGCGCAGCCCACTCCTCTGCTCTTTTGTTCATTTCTTCCCAGCCCTCTCCTTGCTTTAGGGTTAGTATCATAAGTTTCTACTCGTGGTCTTCCAACTCCTTGACTAGCCTCTCTTGCTCTTCTTTTTCAGAGTTTAGCTGATCTGTCAGGCGCTCGATTTCCTCTTGATGTTCTTTTATGCCTTGTTGTCTTTCTTTGTCCCTGGCATTCAGCTCAGCCACACAAGTGCATCAACCTAAGCAGATTTCGCATCAAGCTCCTGGTATTGCACTATCAGGAGCTTGTGCTTTCTTTGCATTTTTACTAGCTCCTGTGTCTCATTTTCGAGCTGCTGTCTCCACTGCTCCTCCCTTTCATCCTTAGCCTTCATTTCTTGTTTGAGATCTGCGATCTCCCTCTGCTGCATGGCTATCATCCTCGTTTTATCCAGCTGGAAGGCGGCCAGTGATTCCTTCTCGGCTGCAAACTCATCCACAGCTATCTTGTGTTCCTCCTTAGCTTTCTCCAATTGGGAGAGCAGCTCGGCAACGTATTCGTCGTAATTAGCCGATGGCGTCATCGTTGTGTGGATGGGCGAGGTTGAGGCTTCTACCTTCTTCCTTTTGGGCTCTTGCCTGGATTTCGCATCTGTAGCTGGCCTCTTTTGTCCTTTGGCCATGGTTTCTGTTCTTTGTCCCTGGCCCATCTCTTTGTTGATGAAGTATTGCATCCACGCCACGAAGTTTGACACGTCGGCAGTGGTCGGGATGCTAGGGGTGATGGTGGTGGGTTCAGCAAAAGGCACCAGGAGGGTAGGAATTGGATGAATCGAGGCCTTGCCCTTTCCCTTAGGGACTGGAGGTGGCACAAACTCTGGCACCTATGTGCTAGACCCTGGCCCCTCTTCTCTTCACGGGCTCAGGCTCCTCAGTTCATCTGCTCGGCTCTATTGCTCAATGGACCGGTGTGTGGCTTCCGCCAGGTCCTCCTCCTCCTTCCTTCGTAGCTCTTCCTCTTTCTCATCTGCCTTTCTTTTCCTTTCCTCCTTCGCTTTTCTCTGCTCTTCCTTCTTCTTCTCTTTTTCTTCTTTTTCCTTCCTTTTCTTCTCTTCTGCTTCTTGTTTCGACACCTTCTTTGCTTTTTGCAATTCTTCTTTTTCCTTCTCCTCCTCCTGTCTCTTCATCCTCTCTCTCTCCTTGGCTTCTTTTAGGGACTCTTTCTTTTCCCTTTCCAAGTCTTCTCTCTCCTTCTTTTTGCCTTCATCATCCTTCTTCTTTCCCTACGTTGTCTTCTTCTTGGGTCTCCTGGTTGTCTTTTTGCTTGTCGGTCCCTCCCCTTCTTCTTCTGTTTCAGTTCTGTTAGTGTACCTATCCTTGTCCTGGTGAGGAGGCAACCTCTCCGGTGTTTCTCCTTCTCCTTCTTCCGCCTCCTGTGCTTCCTTCACTGCCTCCTGGATGACCGCAGTCAAGACACCTCCATACCCGATGAAGGAGGCTTTGGAGGAGGCTTTCTTTCTTTTAGTAACTTTAGAAGCCGGAGATTCTCCTCCTATTGGTACACTTCCTAGGGCCAACGCTTTGGCCGCTTGATCAATCATTTTTCCCACGTACCCATTCCAATCTACTTCGTCTAGGGTATGGGCTGCTACATTCTCTAGCACTGGTACGCTAATTCGATGCATTAAGGAATTATAACACTGGCTGGAGAAGAGCACATGTATCAGCTTGGCCTGCATCCTGGCTTCTGCGTCAGGGATATCCTGGATGCTTATGTCGTCATTAGTAAGCACATCTTCCTTCTTCATTTTTAGCATGGCATAAAAATCCCTTTTTTGTTTCCTCTCCGTCTTTGGTATCAATCCCAAAGCCTTCTCCACCAAGGCTGGGTCTAACTGGACCTATACTGTTTTGCATCTTCTCCTCTGCCCACTGTTACAATACCACATTCTTGATCCGGGTTGTTCTGAGGAACTCCACGCACTTAAGATGGTCCGTCTCCTGCGAGAACTTTTCGAGATACTTTGTAAGGTTGCATTGTTCCACCACCCTCCTGGTTGCTTCCTCCTTGGCCATCACGACTTCTATGTTGTGGATGGTTCGGAATTTGAGCTGGCTGAAGGTGCGGTTCTCTAGATGGATGCGGTATTGCTCCCTTTCCTCGTCTGTGAATGGGAGTGGATGGGTGCGGTCTTACTGCGACATTTTATGCTCCTGCCATAAATCGTAACTTTCATTAGTATTTTCCACATATCAATTCGTTGATTGCGGGAAAAGAAAAACTCTATGCTTTTTGAATGAATTCCTTAGGAAGCCATGGAGATTTTCCTTTTTAGACTTGGACTTTTAGCCTTTACTTCAAAGTTTTTCCTGCCCCTTTTCCTACCCCGTTCGTTTAAAAAAATAAAAAAAAATACATGCTTATGCTTTTCACTAACTTACTTTACTGTATCCCTTTTGATTCATTTCTCATCTGATTCATTTCACCTTACCCTCCCCTTCCAACTTGAAAAGAATCCTTCCTAGGATTGAGGGTCAAAAGGTTGAGGGCTTTCAGCATGTTGGGGTAGGAGTTACTTGTGAAGGAGCCAAGTATAGAAATTTGGATTGTATTCCAGTTGAGCTGCGCGGTCCAAATCAAATGGTCAAATTCCTACGCGTGTGATGTATGTGAGAACATCTGTGAGGAAGTCACCAGAGTCGACCCGACTCGCAATGTGGAGTTCTTTCTCTGTTAAGAGGCGGTCAAGGTAGGGATGCCCCTTGATATGCTCGTCCATGGGTCGGCCGGAAGAGTGGTTAACACTCTATATGAGGTGGGTGAGACGTAAGTGGGATCATACTCTGCCGTTTTGATGGCTCGGCGTTGGTCATTATGTGACATCCTTCGACTTCCCATTGCAACCTAAGAGCATACCACTGCCTCAAGAAAGGTGATCCAGTGTCAACAAGGTGTGATAACCTTGCGATCTCTTGGTCAGTGATAGCAGAAGTGGTCCGTGGATCGTATTGTTAGAAGTCAAGCTCTCCCATCTGTCCGTCTTTATGTATGACCGACATTTGTGACAGCTAGTGTGCAGCTGTCTGCATGTGACTACATTGAATAAGTCAGTTTAGCTAGTCGGTGACCTGACTAGAGTTAGTCAGTGAGTTAGTCAGTCTAGTTACACTTACACTAGGTTACTCTTTGTAGTGTGGGTATTACTCTAGTGTTGAATAATGAAAGAGAAGAAGAAGAACCTGATGGTTCTCTGTTAGCTCCATCCCTGTCTCTCTCTCCCCTCTTTCAACATGGTATCAGAGCGGGACTTGGTGGACTCCGTGAAGCTGGAGGAAGTGAAGAGAACCTGACTTAAGTTTTTCCCTGCATTAAACAAGCTGCCATTGTGGGCTGCAAGTGAGCATTTGTTCATTGCATACTCCAGGGTGGTATCACTCACTACCATCATCATCATCTTCAGAAGAGTGCTGAAATCTAGGTTTGTAGGCAGCGTGAACTGCGCCTGTTTGCTATCATCATTTGTTGGGATGCACTTCATCAAATGCTAGTGTCTTTGGTCTCATCAAATGCTTGGTTATGTCATGTATGAAGTGCTTTGAGATTGCAAGAAGCAAATGCTTGACTTTGAGCTCTGACATGAGCTGAGATCAGAGTAGGCAGATCTGAAAAAAAAGGCCTGCACTGCTGTATACACAGCATACATGGTATATGCAACACATTGAAGAGCTTTGGAAGCTCTCTGACAAGCCCAGAAGCACTCTTCGAGCATAGGTATATGCTGGAGGTCATATGTACCTGTTGTGATCCACTGCAAGTTGATTTTGGTAACTAAAATACTCAGATGTGGAGCATTTCAAATAGGCTAAAAACTATCATTTAACATGGACAGCAAGCATTTGTTCTTTAATGAAGCATAGTGTGACATTTGGTGACATCTATGAGATGTATGTATTGACATATGTATGTCAGAATGTTCATGGGTTGAGAAAAGCATTAAGTGCTACTGAATGCTGAAATTTTTGGAGCTGAAGCAAATGCAATCTTGTCTTTTTGGCTGAATACAAATTGCAGAAGTAATGTATGACTTTTCTCATTAGAGACAGACAGTCTATGGTCACTACATAGTCATGCATTGACCTTGTCATATTGGAGCAAATTTATGGTTTGGTTTGAAGACACTTTGAAGCGGTTTGAAGCTGGTGCTGCTGTTTTTTGGTTGACTACAACCTACAAACAAAACTATTGACACTTGTACTTGCTGATTATGCACTGTTTCGTGCTTCTATGCTCATGTCTGGAGTGACATATGTACTTGCAGTCATCTGAGAAGACTTGGGACATATATGACATGTGTGCATGTTGTTTTTGGCATTGAAAGTGCTGCTGTTAATCACAGTTTACAGGTTTACCCTGGCAGTGGATTTGCAGGAGTTCAATCTGAAGCAAGTATACGACATATGTATTGACAGTTATTTCTACGAGCTGGACCACTTAATTGTGGATTATTTTGGGCTGATACTGGGCTGAAATTTACTGGTTTTTTACTGCAATTAATTGTAGAAAATTATCATCAACTGTAGTGGACTGAACTTAGTCAGTCGGACTTATTGACTTGCAGGGAGTCAGGCATTTGACATACAGTCTGTTGCATCATGGATAATGCACATGGGACTGATAATATCACACAAATAGTTGGAGAAAAGCTAGACAACAAAAACTTTGCATTATGGAAATTCAGAATGAAAAATTTTCTGGTTGGCAGAGGATATTGGGACTTGTGCACAGGAGATGAAGGAGCTCCTGAATTGCCTGAAGCAAATGCAACAAATGAACAGAAGAGAGCTCACAGGTTATGGACTGAAAGAGCATGTAAGGTACTGCATTGGTTTTCACTATGTATATCCGATGCTATGGCTATTCAAATCACTGGCTGTGAGTCTCCGAAGGATGCTTGGGATATACTGATGAGAAATTATGGAACCCTGACACATGCACGGAAGATCCAGTTGAAACAGCAGTTCAATAATATGTCTAGAAATAGCAGGAGCATCCAGGTGTATACCACGGAGATCAAGACCATAGCTGATCAGTTAGCTACCATTGGTTCAAGGGTATCGGAAGATGATATGATTGTTGTTGCATTGAATGGTTTAGGGAAAGAATACAAAGCATTTGACACTTCCATCTTAGTTAGAGCATATCCCCCTGACTGGGAAGAACTGGTTGCATTGTTGCTGCATGAGGAGGTCAAACTTGGCCTAAATACATGTTCGAGTGCCTCTCAGAGTAGAGACACTGTGTTATACTCTAGCCAACGTGGCAGAGGAGGCAGAGGCCGTGGTTCATATCGAGGTCGTGGCGACACTTGTAATGCCTATGGACAGCAGTATCAGCAGGGAAATTGGCATGGTGCCAATACATAGGGCCACGAGGATCTGGTGGTTTTAGAGGCAGGGGGAGATCACCTCGAGGAAGAGGAGGTGGATCTGGAACTTGGCAGTCTTCTGATCAGTCCAACAGGGACAAAGATTGCCATTATTGTGGCAGGTATGGGCACATAGTGAAGGAATGTTACAAAAAGCAGAATGACATGAAGGAAAAAGGGAAACAACATGGGCATTATGCATCCTCTAGTGGTGGTCAGGATGATCAGGTTGAGAGACTCTTTTCCATGCATCATGTGTCCAAGACTGCGTCAAGGCAGAACAGAGATGACAGGTGATACATTGACTCTGGTGCGTCAAACCACATGACTCTGCATGGAGAGTGGTTTGATGAGATGGTTGCAGGTACACATGGTCATGTATGTACTGGGGATGACACCCAACATGACATAAAGCATAAAGGGATTGTTCCATTGATGATGCCTGATGGCAAGAAGAAAGGCCTGCATGATGTCTTACATGTACCAACCATAACAAAGAATTTGTTGTCTGTGGGTCAAATGGCAGAACAAAATCTGCAAGTGAGGTTTAACAAGGATGGATGTTTCATTGAGGAGTATGGAAATGGCTGCAAGCTAATTGCCAAGGGCAGAAGGGATGGCAGGATGTTTACTTTGGAAGCGACCATTCCTGAACTTAAAGCAGCTATGTTTGCTCATGATGAGAGTGCCATCAGAGATGTAGAGATTTGGCACAAGAGAATTGGACATGTAAATGTACAGAAGCTGAAATCCATGCAGCAGAAGTCAGTTTGGGAAGCAGGCATGATTTCCTTTCATGAGACATGTACAAAACAGCACTAGGCCTTTGCAGTTGGTGCACTTTGATGTCTGGGGACTGTCGCATAATGCGTCTTTTGGAGGTGCACGGTACTATGTCTCATTTATTGATGATTTCAGCAGGTACACTTCGTTGTACATTTTGAAGCATAAAGATGAGGTGTTTGAAGTCTTTAGAGACTTTAAAAAACATGCTAAAAATGATCTTGGTTGCTACATATCATGCTTGAGATGAGATGGAGGAGGTGAATATGTATCTAAAGAATTTGACAGATATCTTGCCAAGTATGGGATCAGAAGGTAGCTCACATGTAGTTATACACCACAGCAGAATGGTGTTGCAGAACGGAAGAACAGAGTATTAATGGAGTCAGCAAGAGCTATGCTAAATGAGAAGTGTTTGCCTAATGCCTATTGGGCTGAAGCAGTAATGACTGCAGTTTATGTGCTGAATCGCACTCCTACAGCAGGAATACATGCAGTCACCCCTTATGAGAAACTGTATGGTCATAGACCTGACATCAGGCACTTGAAAGTCTTTGGATGTATTGTGTATGTGCATATACCAGATGAGAAGAGGAAGAAATTGGATCCTAAGGCAGTGAAGAGTGTATTTTTGGGATATGCACAGGAACGGAAAGCATACAAGTGTTATGTACCTTCTACGCATGAGACACTCATCAGCAGAGATGTAGTCTTTGATGAGTTAGCATCGTGTTATGGGAATCTGATTGTGGTGCCTACTGATGGAGCACCTAGTATGAATCATGCTGAAAATACTCCTGCAGAGAGTACTTCTATGAGTGGTTAGACAGCAGATGTATCTTTCACAGTGAATCCTTGATCAGGACGCTTAAGGAACCGTAATTCTACGTCCAATGACATGGACATGTCAATGAGGGGGAGAAATGACAAGGGAAAAGGAAAAGAAAATGTTTTTAGGATGTGACAGGACCACTCACAGTAGGCTATGAGTCATCGAGCAGTGATAGCTTAGACAACGAACTGGGGATTCCGTCTATTATGATGCCAGGTGCTAGGCAGAGCCGTTATGTGCCACCTCATGAGAGGCAATCTCAGAGTGAGCCACAGCTCAGGAGATCAGAGAGGATCAGGAGACCTGTTGACAGGTTTACGTACACTGGTTATGCTGCAAAGCACTATGCTTACATGACAAAAGTGATGGAGATCAAAGAACCAGGTACTTATGCTGAAGTAGTAAAGGATGAAAATTGGTGCAATACTATGGACGAAGAGATGAATGCTTTAGCTGAAAATCAGACTTGGGATTTGATGCCACTGCCTGATGGGAAAAAGACCATTGGATGCAAATGGATCTATAAAATTAAATGTAAGTCTGATGGCAGTGTGAAAAGATACAAAGCCAGGCTGGTTGCTAAAGGATATGCTCAACAGTATGGATTGGATTATGATGAAACATTTAGCCCGGTTGCAAAGATGGCAACCATACGTACAGTAATTGCCTTGGCTACTGCAAAAGGCTGGGAATTGCAGCAGATGGATATCAAGAATGCATTCCTCAATGGTGATTTAGCAGAGGATGTATATATGGTTCAGCTGGAAGGGTATGAGTACCCTGATTTTCAGCATTATGTGTGCAGGCTGAAAAAGGCACTGTATGGGCTAAAGCAGGCTCCGAGAGCCTGGCATGCTAGGATCAGCAGCTACTTGCAGAGCCTTGGATTTGTTGTTGGCAGGGCTGATCACAGCCTATTCACAAAGAAGACTGACAGTGGCTTGGTAGTGCTGGTCATATATGTTGATGACCTGATAATTACTGGAGATGATGACATGGGAATTCAGCATGCAATGAAGATGCTAAAATCTGAATTTGACATGAAAGATCTAGGAGATCTGAAGTATTTCTTGGGTATTGAGGTTGTACCAGAGCTGAAAATGGTTTATGGCTGATGCATAAGCACTATGCCATGGAAATGCTTAAGAAGTATGGCATGGCTGAATGCAAACCACTGGATACACCTCTGGATCAAAATGTAAAGCGAGACATGAACACTGGGGTTGAAGTTGAAGATGTGACTATGTACAGGCAGATGGTTGGCAGTCTGATTTACTTAACCACACTAGGCCTGACTTGAGCTATGCTGTAGGGCTGATAAGCCAGTTTATGTAGAAGCCGAGGAAGCCGCACTTGGATGCAGCTAGATGCATCATGAGGTATGTTAAGTCCACTGTAGACTATGGGCTGTTCTATGTCAGAGATAAGCCCTTGACACTGGTTGGATACACAGATGCAGATTGGGCAGGATGCTCATTTGATAGAAGGTCTACGAGTGGCTATGCTTTTGGCTTTGGTAGCGGCATGATCAGCTGGAGCAGCAAGAAGCAGCCTACGGTTGCTTTATCCAGTACTGAGGCTGAGTACAGGGGAGCTGCATTGGCAGCATGTGAGATTGCATGGCTGCTCAAGCTTATGGTTGACTTGGATATACAGATTGATGCTCCAGTGACACTGTTATGCGACAATCTTAGTAGTGTACTCCTGGCCATGAATCCAGTTTACCATGCCAGGACAAAACACATAGAGGTACACTACCACTTCATTCAAGAGATGGTTCTTGCAGGAAAGGTTGATCTCATGCATGTGAGGACTGATGAGCAAGTTGCAGATATCTTTACCAAGTCTCTGGGTAAAGATAAGTTTTGTGGTTTTAGACAGCTACTTGGTGTGCAGATGCTGTCTTGAGCTTGAGGGGGAGTGTTAGAAGTCAAGCTCTCCCATCTGTCTGTCTTTATGTATGACCGACATCTGTGATAGCTAGTGTGCATCTCTCTGCATGTGACTACATTGAATAAGTCGATTTAGCTAGTCGGTGACCTTACTAGAGTTAGTCAGTGAGTTAGTCAGTCTAGTTACACTTACACTAGGTTACTCTTTGTAGTGTGGGTATTAGTCTAGTGTTGAATGATGAAAGAGAATAAGAAGAACCTGATGGTTCTCTGTTAGCTCCATCCCTGTCTCTCTCTCCCCTCTTTCAACATGTATGACGTGATGAGGCGATGTCTGATGGCTTGCTCCTTGGAGATCTCCCTTTTGATCAACTCAGCGGGAGGCAGGGCGGAGCGAGGAGCTTTTGCAAATGCGAATTCAAATGTCTCCCAAGAGCAAGGCATGTTGCGCACTTCCGTTGCAAAGGGTTCTTCCAATAGACCTAAGTCCAAGCGATCATAGCTGAGGGCTAGCGATACGAAGGTGGCATCGAGCCGTTTAATGCATTCCACCACGTCATCCCCAGTGTCCTCCGCAAGGTCAGCGGCTAGCGCTAGGAAGGATTTTCGTTCGTAAGAGGGCGTAAGGCTGACATGTGGTTGCGGTTTGACAGAATAAGAACTTTTGACAACGAAGATGGGTGGTTGGGAGTTTCCGGGAGATTCCTTGAGCCTGCAATTGGGCTGTTTGGAACATGGGTGGATTAGGGTCAGCTTCAACAGATGGACTGATGCATTTAGCTTTGCTTTGGGAAGTCGGATTGACTTGATCGGATGATGCCTCCTGTGACAGTGGTTGTTGCTTGGGCCGATAGGTTTGTGCGACTTTCTTGGGCCAAAGCATAGATGAGTCGCATGGCTGGGGCTCTGGAGAGCACTGCGGCTTAGGGTTTTGAGGTGTTACGGGACGTGGGTTGATCAATCTTGAGGGTGGCGTATGAATAGTGCCTTTGGCCGTGGGGGTTTTAGGGATCCACAGTGAGGTATTTCCCTCATAGTAGCCTTGCGCACGCAAGAGGGCTTTAGGGACCCATCTTTGCTTGTCACGCAGCTCTTCCTATAATTGCATCTTGGCCTCCTAGGTTTAGAGTTCTGGGTCTTATGAGGATAGGCGCGTCGACTCCTAGGCGGTTGTTGCGGCTGTTTAGGCACCCATTGAAAGTGAGGCTGTTGGGCCTTTGCTTTGGTCGCTGCGAGCTACGGTTTATGGAATTCGGGGAGTGGTAGCCGTGCACTACCCCCTCCTTAGTCTTACCTATGGATGTTTCTACCGGTGGCTTTGCGGACGGTGATGGTGTCCCGCAGCCCTTGCTGAAAGCTGTGACAATGCGCACGTTGCCTATTGCTAGGTGGATGCGCTGCGACTCATAATCAACATTGTAGTGAGTCTGCTTTTTGAAGATTCGCCCCAGCAGTGACTCCGTGCCTATGTCTGTAGCACTTGGCAACACGTAAAAAAGCATTGGAATAGTCTCAGACTCAATAGAAACGGCGATTCTGCACTTGCCCAGAAGTGCGTATGATTGAGCCCCATATGGATTTAATTTGGCAATTGTGGGTTGAAGTAGTGGTTTGCCAAGTTGGATCCAATGATTGTGGGTTAAGACATTGAAGTCTGCTCCCTCGTCGATCAAGGCGTTGAAAGCGCATGTTTGCTTGGCAGTGATGACCGTGACACGGAGGTAAGCGGGTTCTACGGCTTCCTCATCATCTTCGTTGATTTCAGCGATTGTAGCTACTCGTACTTTGACCGGCGGCTCTAACAAGGGTGGCTCATGCAAAGGATGTGTGGGAGGAAAGTACTTCTTGACACGACTGCCATTGAAGAAGCCTATTCCCTCACCGTCTAGTGTCTCAAGCTCGACATTGCCGGTTCGGCTAATCGCACAAATCTTGAAGGGTCCGAGACCTCTGAATTTCATTTTTTGCTTATGCCCCTTAACTGAATAAAGGAGCACTAAGTCACCCTGTTCAAACTTGCGCTGCTTGACATGCTTGTCAAACCAGCTTTTGCGTCGGGCTTTCTCACAAATCAGCATGTGGGTGGCTAGAAGACAAGTTTCTAATAGGCGTTCCAGCTCGACCAGGCGTTCCGTCCATGCCTCCTTCCCTTCCCATCATTCTTGAAGTGCTATTCTCAGGCTAGGAACGAAGAATTCTAACGGTAGAATTGCCTCAGTTCCATAGGTCTGCCTAAAGGGGGTTTGGCCGACAGTCCTTTTATAAGTTGTGCAGTAGGCCAATAAGGCTGCCATCAGCTTGTTGTCCCAGTCGCTTCGTGAGGCTGAGACTACTTTAGTCAAGACATTGATAAGAATCTTGTTAGTTGACTTTGCCTGGCCATTAGCCTGAGGGTAGTATGGTGAGGATTTGCGATGGATGATGAGAAAGGTGGATAGGAGATGTGCTATCACTTCGTTGATGAAGTGTGTGCCTTGGTCACTAACCAATTCGATGGGGCAACCGAAGCGCGAGATCACTTGCTCCCATAAGAACTTGGCAGTCGTTCTAGCGTCGGTTTTTCATGTGGCTCTTGCCTCTGCCCATTTTGTGAGGTAATCTGTGGCCACCACGATGTATTTGGCTTGTGAGTACTACGCCGCAGGACTGATGGGTCCTATGAAGTCAATTTCCCATTTTTCAAAGGGTTGGCGAGCAATAATTGGGGTCAACTCCATTTGATCTTTACAAATCAGGGCTTTTGTCCGTTGGCACTCGTCACAATGCTTGACGAATCGCTTGGCGTCGCGGAAAAGAGTGGGCCACCATAGTTGAGACTGCAGCACCTTCCGTGCTGTCGTGTCTCCGCTAAAGTATCCTCCCACAATGCCGATGTGCGCCTCCGAGAGCACATCGTGCATCTCATGCTCACACACACACCTACGCAAAAATCTGTCTTGCCCCAGTCTATAGAGTTGACCTGCAATCAGCTGGTAGGGCTGGATTTTTAGGATCAAGCGCCCAAGTCAAGCTTTTTCTATTGGTCACTCAGGTAGTCCGTGCTCGAGCACTTGGACTATGTCGTCCGCCCAATATGGCGTTAGATCAGCCTTAAATAAATCTCTCTCACTGGACAGGTGGAATAAGTGGGCGTCAAGTAACTCGTCAACTATGCCTTGTCCAACGGCTTCTCCCGTGGGTATGCATGACATGTGATCAGCCATGTAATGCTATTTTTCCTTTCGTACCACCACAGAGAAATCGAACTCTAGAAGCAAGAGGAGCCATCGAGCTATGCGCCCTGTAGCACAAGGTTTGTTTACTAAATAGAGCAGGGCTTGATGGTCCACGAAAAAGATGAAGGGTGTGGCCAATAGATAATGCCGGAATTTCTTCACAGCGAACACCATGGCTAATCCCTCCCTCTCTATTGTCGAGTAATTCATCTCCATCTCAGTGAGTTGTCTGCTAGCAAAGCTCACTAGATAATCTAAGTTGTGCTCACCATGTTGGCACAACACTGCCCCCATGGCAAATTTAGAAGCATCGATGTGCACGTGGAAGGTAATGGTCCAATCTGGGGCTCGTAGAATTGATGCTGTTGTGAGAGCCTTTTTCAATTCTTCGTACACTCGTTGGCATGCCTCGGTCCACTCGAAGACAATCAGTAGCTTGTACAATGGTCTAGCAATCAGCACATAGTTCAGTACAAACCGCCAATAGTATCTTGTATGGCCTAAGAAGCATTGAACTCCCTTGTAATTAATTGGGGGTGGAAGGTCAACAATAACCCTGACCTTCGAGAAGTCAGTGGCAATGCCGTTCTTCGACACCACGTGTCCTAAGATGCATCCGTGCTTTACCCAAAACTGACACTTCAAGGGGTTCAAGGAGAGACAATATAAGCGACACCATTCAAAGACTGCGTGGAGTTTGTCTAAGTGCTCGATCCAGGTCGAATGGACACACAGGTCGTCGACAAAAACCTCTAACTCCTTGCAAATCATGTCCTTAAAGATAATGTACATGAGACGTTGAAAAGTGGCGGGGGCATTGGTCAACCCGAAGGGCATGACTATGTATGCGAAGACGCCCCACTCAGTGGCAAAGGCGGTCTTGTGCCTGTTTGCAGGATGCACTTGCACTTGGTTGTACCCTGAGAAGCCGTCCAGAAAACTGTAGGCTTCCTTGCCTGCCACCCTCTCGAGCATGTGCTCATTGTACAGCAATGGATAGTTGTCTTTCTTCGTAGCAGTATTCACTTTCTTGTAATTGACGCACACTCGGATTTTTCCGTTCTTCTTCATCACAATGACTATGGGTGATACCCAGTCTGTGTGATCAATTTCGTAAATGAATCCAACTCTCATCAACTTTTCAATTTCCTTTTTGACAGCATGAGTGTGTTTTGGATTCATAGGGTACGGTCGGCGCTGCTTGACTTGCGTTGCTTCCGACGTCATGGGTATGCTGTGAGTCACAACACTCGGATCTACCCCCTGTAGCTCCTCTAAGGACCAGGCAAACACGTCTATATACTCTCGCAAGAGAGCGACAAGACTAGTTTCTTCTTCACCAGTCAGGTCATCGGCAATGAACACTGGCCGGGGTGCTTTCCCTTCCTGGGCTAAGTCTACCTCCTTGACTTTGGTTGGTCCCTCGATTGGTTAGCTCGTCTGCCCTTGACGTTTGGCATCTAACAGAACTACTACCCTATCCCCTTTTTTGAATTTTGTGAAGCGTTTAGGGAGGTTCTGCGGCTTTCGCTGTTCTCCTAATTGTGTATCCCTGGGTTGCTTTGCCTTTTCCTGCCTTACCCATCTGCGCCTCAGGTGGATGGGTAGGTCCCCCTTGGTACGTCTAGTCGTGGGCAGCCTAGGGATCTCTAGATCACTATCCGAACTAACTTCCGATTTAGAGTCAAATCCTCCATCTTCGCTGGAAGAGATGGTCTCCCTTGGTGGCCACAGTTCAGATGGTGATTCGGTCCTAAGTATTGATGTCATTCCTGGCTGGGCTAGGCCTGCTTGCTCAAGGTCTATGGCTCCTATGCATTCCAACCAAGCTCGATCACATTCCATGCGTATGACTCCTCACTCTACTCTAAGGGTCTGCCGTTTCTACGGCTTGGCGTCTGCTCGTATTTGCTCAATTTCTCGTCCTTCAGTGTCGTATTCTATGGTATCTACTTCATCCTCGCTCTCATCACTGAAAGATTGGCAGTCTTCGTATTCGTCGCTAGAATCTTTGTCATCCGACTGCTTGTCGTCTCCTAGGGTTTGGTATGCCTCGTGTCGTTGGTCAGGAACTAGGGTCCAATTATACATGAGGTTTAAATCGTGCACCCTGGTCCATTGCCACTTGGATTCCTCTAAGAGATCCTGGAGTGGTTTGAAATTTGCAGCTGGGTTGCCAGCTAGCTGATTCGTTAGGTATTCCAGCATTTCCTGGAGTTCCCTTTTGTTGGAAGGTACGTGGAAGGTGACAGGCTTAGGCTTTCCATGGAAGCTTCCTGCCATCATGGAGACTGGCGTAGAGAGTGCTTTGTTAGACTTGATGATCGTTTTGATGGCCTGCTCATATGCCTCATGATCTAAGAATGGCAGGTTGATTGTAGCAAGAACGTGCATCCAATCCCGCTCATCCTCTAGGCATGGGATATACTTGGTCAAGGGCCCATAGGGCTTCTTGACCTGAGTGTTCCACTTGAGCATAGCAGAGATGGCATCTAGGTCGACTGGTGAGGTCTTCCAAGTGTCCATCTCCCAACAGGATATCGTAATCCACTCCCTTCATGACTATAAAGTCAACAGAGAACTGGACACTTGCGATTTTCACTGGCCAATTATTTAGTACCCCGAATGGCTTCACTCTCATATCGTTTGCTAACGTGAAATTAAACCTAGCCATTTTGACAGGCGGGTTTCCCCAAGTCTGAAGCACTGCATGGCTAAGCACACTAACCCCAGCTCCCTTGTCTACAATCCCCTTTCTTGTTGTGTCCCCCAGGGCTAGGACCGACAAGACCGTGTGCATCTCAGAGCCTTCCCAAAAGGCATTGATGTGCAAGGATTTAGGCATGGAGTGCAGCGTCAAACTTGGCAATTGCATTTCTGCATCCTGGTCTTGAGGGTCTGCCGTGACCTACTCTTGTGATCCTTCGACCCACTGCTTAAGATCTTGCCATAGGGTAGGATGCTGCTTAAGCAGATCTCCCAGGCTAAGTGTTATAGGGGTGGTCACTAGCGTGGTCAGGAGATCGTTAGATACTCGTCCTTCCCTTAACCTAGATTGTTCGAGCCAATGGCCGCGGCTGATCTGCGGCTCTGTCGCGTCTAGGCTTGGTCTTAGCGGCATTGCTTGTGGCGTAGTTTCTTCTGCCGACTTAGGTTGAGGCGGTGACATCGGCGTGCTTACACTAGAGAGGTCATCAATCTTGTCCTCTATTATGGGCTCGGCGTTTTTGAGGTGCTGTTGAGCCTCCTTCACCCATTCCTTGACCTTTTCTATGGCCTCTAACTATCGCTTCGGATGCGGGTATTCCCCTACCTTAGCACTTCCCTTTTCGACCATCTTAGGGGCTGAAGTCTCTGCCTTTGTGTCTGAAACCTTCTTTCCCGCAGGCAGAGTCGTAGCACTCTCGGTTTTTAGTGCGACTTTAGCTTCCAATCTCTTCTTCTTCCGCCTGCGGCTTTTCTTCCCTATCAAGGTTGTGTTAAGATTGCTAGGTCTTGGCAGAGAGATGCCGGCCTGCTTCGTTTGGGCTCGGATCATAACCAAAATGGGATAGGTGTGGCCTCCCCATCGAGATTTTCAACGCCAAACAACTCCAGTGGGACAGATGGCAAGTTGGCCAAGCTAGAGGACGGCTTTCGGTTTGGGCAATCCATGAAAAGATGGGTGATTCCGCACTCTGTGCACCTTTGGTCAGCCTTATCTCTGTTTTGCTGCTTTCTTTCAGGGCAGCATGATGAGACATGACCGGGGTGACTGCAAGTCCAATAAGTGACTGGATCCTACGACTACCCTCCTAGGCCTCTACCTCGTCCTCGTCCTAATGCCATCACCGGCACAGGTCGATAATCCATGAGGACCATGTTGCCCTCGTCGTCGTGCGAGACGTAAGGGTATATGTAGGTCTCTTCATCATTCAGCTCCTCCACGTAGTGTACTGGAGCGTCGCTCAGTGGGAGGGTCACGTAAGGACCAGGCGGTCTAGGAATGCCTGTAGAATTTATGTCCATTCTAGGGACGGCTGGTTTCATATCATTAGGCACGGGAAGAGCCAATGGGGCTCCCCTTCCGAAGAATGGCTGCGGCATGTTTGCTAGATAAGGCTGGCCGTAGGGTTGCGAGTATGGAAGTCTTCTTCGTAATCTACAATGTGCGACATCATGGCCGAACCTACCGCAGTTAGCACAAGGTCTTGACCTAGGGTCTTGACACTCGGCTCGCAAGTGGTTTCCGCCACAGTACACGCATTGGATGTGCGGGCGCGTTGGTCGTCTCAACATGTCTTGTATCTTGGCTAATTCCATCTTGACCTCAGCCAAGCCTTGGTCTGTCTCGGTGGCCTTCCCCTTATCTTGGGATGATGGGATTGACCACTCACTAGAGGCTGATGTTCTCTCTGAGCTTTGTGAGTTGGTTTCTTCTAGATTTGAGCTCTTAGAGCTCCGCTCTTTCAGCAGCTGGTCATCGACTCTGATGGCTTCCTCAAACACTCTAACCACCACGTCTCGCTGCAAGCTTGAATTGCCTGCCAAAGCCTTATATAACTCCTCGTCTCAAATTCCGCTGATGAATACAGTCAAAACTACTCTTTCAGTCGGTTGCTCGCCCAAAGGGATTCTCTTAAAGAGACTCCTCACATGGGTCACGTAGTCGCGGATGTCCTCCTTCTCTTTGTGCTTGACGTTCATCAAGCATACTAGCAGGTTATTGGAGTATCCGAGCTCGGCGAATCTCTTGACGAAGAGATCCTTGAGGTCATTGAAGTTGGCTCGCTCTGCAGCATCTAGGCTCGTATACCACGTCCTACCCTTGTCACCTAGGCAAAGCCCGAATGCTTGCGAGCGTTGAGGCCATTGGCTTCATAGACTTTCTCAAACTGCTCAACAAAGCTGTATGGATTTTCATGCGGTTGGTACTTATCAAGTTGCCTGGCAACAATCGGTATTTTGGCCTAGCTTTTTGAGCCTTGGTTCGCCCCTAATCCTGCGAGCAGTGATGTCGCTAGTGCGGTGGCACTCTGCTCTACTGCTGTATTATCGAGCAGCCGTTTCATGAGAAGCTCGCTCAACGTCAAGTCTCCCTCTAGTGCTCTCTCATGGTCAGTTCGGTTTCGGCCAGCCAAGTTTAGCACTCGCTGCACCTCATGCAGCTCCATGCTTTGCCTTTGGCTCCTAGCCTGCTGATCCATATTGTACTCGGCTATGCCCTACAATGCCTTGCAGGCCAGCCTTCTCTCCTCCTCTAGATCTGCAATGATTGCGTCTGTTGTCCTGCTGCGGTGCTCGTACCGAGCGTGCGTGTCGTAACTGCTCACCAGCTGTGCTGAATAGCATCCGGAAATACGTTCAAATTGAGGTCCTCGTTAGACCAATGGTCTGAACTCTCTTCCGTCATGGTCAAGTTCTCGCGATCCACTACGCTGTCGATCAGGTTAAATGGACTTGACAGATCCTCATCGTTGGCGCTCCCTGCTTGGTCCTATTCTGCGCTTTGATGATTTGTATATATCTTGGGTCCTCTCCTATTGGTGGGTTCCTTGAGTGGTTTATCTGAGTGAGTTCCTTTGGTTATTGAATACAACCCTCAATTTATGGTCACTCGGTGTGTGTGTCGCTTCTCGTGCACTTGTGCCCAATCAGGCTTTCAGCTTTCTTAAGTGTACTTCAAGTGCAGAAATTCAATGTGAGTGCAGCAAACAATTCCTCAGCGTCTTACACACTCTCGCTTGTTTCGGGCCTGATAGGCTTGTAGGTCCATTTTCTGGCCGTTTTGTCAGGGTTTAGGGTTTCCTTGTATGTTGCCTTGTTTGCTTTCGGTCGATTAGGTTTTATGGCTCAGCGGCTCGTGTCCAAGTCCTTGGGTCTCGCAACTGTCCGCTTCTAGCTGCTAAGTGGCTGCGCACTACAATTTCTCTTATCACGTGTGCCAGAATCAAGTTTTGAGCACCCGAAGGGTTTTGACAGTTTGTACTACTGTGTATTTGCCGGGTCATGTCAAATTTCTGAAAAATTTGACAAAAAGTTGCACTCGGACCAACTGGTCCGAATTGCAGGGTCCGAGTAGGTCACTCAGACGGGCCGAGGCACAGGGTCGAGGGCCGAATTTTCGGGTTTGATTTGGACAGGCCAAATGGCGAATTCGGACAGGGTGGTTCTGACTGGCCGAACAGCGCTTGGCCAAGGGCCGAATTTGGGATGTGGCCAAGGGCCGAATTTGAGACTCAGACAGGTCACTCGGACAGGCCGAGGCCGGATGTGCCACGTGGCAAAAAGCTTTGACTCGGACGGCCGAGTGGGTTGACTCGGACAGTTGCCTCGGACGGGGTCCGATGGCCGACTAGGGTTTGGCTGAGTGGGCCGAGTGACAAGGGCCGAGGGCCGATTTTGGGACTTGGCCCAGGAGAGGCCACTTGGACGGGCCGAATGCGGCGCGCGTAACCCGCGCAAACACGATTTTGATCGTTTCACCAAATGTAGGCCGGCGCCATGGTCATGCACTTCCAGATCCTATCTAGGGAAGTAGAGGGAGAGGTTCGTATACCTGAACGGGCTGGTAAGTGTGTCGATGATGCGATCGAATCGATACGGGCTAGAGCTCTCTATCTCTCTCTCTCTCTCTCTCTCTCTCTCTCTCTGAAATGGCACAAATGAGCTCTCCCTTGACCTCCTGGCTCTTATATGCCTTCCCAAATGTGTCGTTGATGCCCCCAATCACTCACTTGTTGCTGATCTTAGGCATCACTAGCGAGCATTTTACCCTTTTTGCACGATTTTTGCCCTGTTTTGCCCTGTTTTGAAACAATGAACCCTACCCTTTTCTAGTTCGATTTCCTAACTCTAACTACGCTAAATGCAACAAAGATCGAAGGCAACAAACTGAAATAGATTCTCCATGCTTTCCAATCATCAAACAACCAAAATATCCCAAAATACTTACTTGTTTTGAAGATAAAAAACACTCAAACTTCCTACCTATCTCAAGCTCCGTTTCAGGGATGAATCCCCTACTTCGATGCTCGATATGAGGCATGCAAGTGCTCAAGCTTGAATCCGTTGGTCCCGACAACGGAACCAAAATGTGGGAGCTTTCGCTCAACTGCCAAGACCCACGGATCGCTTATTGTTTCAAGCGTTCCAAGCGAGCTCTAATGGCTATCTCTCACCTAGCCAACGCGCTGTCGATCCTACGAGTGTAGTGAGCTTACCTTGATGCTTGATCGAGTACCCTCCTCTCTCTTGCACTCCGGTAGCTCCACGATTCTTGATGCTAGCTCAAGCATCCTCAAGCCTCCTCCATCTCCAAGCTCCATCCTCCATAGCCTCGCGCGCAAGAGAAGAGAAGAGAAGAGAAGAGAAGAAGAGAAAAGGAGATGGTGAAGAGCTTCACCCTCTTGATCCCTCACTCCCACACACACTCACTCCCTCACACTCTCACACTCCCTCTCTCAAGAGCACACACAAGCAAGGAGGGAAGAAGAGAGGAAGAAGAAGACTCTTTTTTTCACACACCAAAGAATGAGCTTCTCATTCACTTTTCAACTTTATATACAAAACCCTAAATCCCTTTTGGGTGGTCATCCCCTTTTATCCCTTTTTTACATGGTCGGCCGTAGCCTAGGCCCTTTTTCCCATTTTCCACCACTCTAGTTTCATCCTATTCTCAACTACTGCATACAATTTGCACAGGAGCGAGCCTGGTGCTCTTTTACAAGGATTCGGGAGCGCTTCCATATTTAATGGTGCATCTTTTACTCTTTTGTTGCCTCGGGGCGGCACTGAGACTCTCTGAGGGTCGTGCTCGAACATTTAAATTTTTCAGGGTCTGGTTACCGGTCAAGGTGCCTTTTTCTGCTTTTATCCTGCAGCTTTTTTACTATTTCCTTTTTTCCGTTTTCCGCTTCTCTGTGCTGTAGGAAACACGGTAACATATCTCATCTCCTTGATTGTCATTCAAACAGATCGGTCATCCCAACTTTCCATAAACTCCTCCTATAGGGAGAATCAAGGATTTATGATCATTCAGCCCTTCCCTATTTGGATCATTACATGTATCAATGGTACAACCCAAACTAGGTAGAGCTTCAAGCCTAGACCCATCACATAGATGCATCTTAGGGCGGTCCCTATTGTCAGATGTAGCATTATGGCCTTTTATCACACCTACGTGGAAATCCATCAAAGCATGTCCACATGCAATTCATGCCTCTTCATCTGACACACCAACCATACACTTAGCAATTTTGGGTCTCCAAACCCATCTCATATTCCTTTTCATATTCTTAGACTGCCCCATTTTGCCACATTGGTTTGGACTTATTGCTATAGCCAGATGGCCTCACATCCTTATGACTTCCATCGAGCATAGGTGGACCTTGGGCATGCTGCATCTTCTTCATATGAGATGTCTTTCCTTTCCTTTGTCCACTTTGCAATGCTTAGCCATAGGAACCATGCTTTTACTAAAAAGAATAGCATCTACTCGAAAGCATGATTCATCACTAAATTGAAAAGGCTTCTCAAGAGCCTTACTAGCAACACAACTAGAACCACTCATAGCACACATATCCTTACTCATAGACTCGATGGTCCTATCAATGCCACCATCGCAACTACCTCTCATGGGAGCATGACAACACCTAGAAACAATGCCTAGCATTGCAAAACTTTTTAGCAATATTCTATACAATTGACACATTGTTACCAAATTTTCACATTAATTTAATGCAGATACAATCGTAATTTCGTCTTTGGAGGATGTGTCTATGTAGTCCGACAAGTGGAAAATCCTAGTTCAAAGGATTTTTGTGCTAGAGGGTGGACTTAGGAAAATACCAAATAGAATTCGATAGTTTTATCTAATCAGAAGGGATTATTTTTTATTAGTGGAACCATGAGTATTTGAGTTAATATGAGCAAGGAGGGAAAACATTTTGATAATGGCAACCTCATAGGCAAAAATGCAAGAGAGGTTAGTCGTATAATGAAGGTGGAAAAGTAGCTAACATTTTAGCTTAACAAAAAAATATTATGTAAGAGAGGATGCTAGTTGAAAGAGAAGGGGGGGTGTTCTTCTATGTGTTATGGTTCTAAAGGTTAGGAAATGAGTTTTAAAAAACCATAACTAAAAGAAAAAATGTTGCATGTGGATTTGAAGAGGTTAAGACCAAGGAGAGGGCGCCCTCATCCTAGGGGGCACATCATAGTGGGAGATGAAGAGAGGGAGAAGGGAAAAAGACTAAGTGGAAGAGGAAGAGGAAAGGGAGAAGAAGTCCAAAAGCCAATTGGAGAAGAGGAAGGGGAGGAGTTAGTGGAAGTTGAAGAGTCATGAGAAAGAGAGGAGGGGGTACCATCCTATAAAGAGGGAGAGAGAGCAAACTAAATGGAGAGAAGGGCTCCATCATCAAGAAGAGGATACTATCATCCTGAAGGAAGTGCCATCAATTCAAGCCATCCAAGCAAGAGGATTTGAAGAAACAATTGAAGTTGGAGAGAGCAAGAAGAGAGAATTGAAGCCCATGCCTATTCCATAGCCATTACCATGTCTTCTCCTTCTACCTCCATTTTGGAGCCTTTCTCTTCTCTTCTCTCTTAGTCATCAACATAAAACCATGGAAGCTAAGCTCGTATGTTTGGACTTAATCAAGATTAAGTCTTAAAAGAGTTACAAGTGGCTTTTCCATGGCAACAATGCAATTGACCAATTGATCTCTTGGGAGAGGGAAAATGATGAGCTCACCATTGGGAATGATTGGATAGACTCCCCTTTGCTGGACTTCAAAGAACACGGCTCCCAAAGACGCAATTACGTTCTCGTACTTTACGTAAGTGCCTTAACTTGTTTAACATTAAAAATAATAATTTTACATAAATATTTCTTTAGTTTGGAATTTTTATAAAATACCTTTGAATCTAAATTTCAACTCTAGATAGTTTTTAGAATTTATGTAGGTCTTATTTTTATTTTAAAAATCAAAAAACTGTTAAAGATGCTTTAAAATGACTTAAAAATGACACAAATAAATTTTTATAAAATGGCTGATTGAAAATTTATAAGTTGTGATATTTTTCCTATAAAGGTTATGACTCAGAATATTTACTGAATTTTTATTAGAATTTTTAAAGATGGTTTATATGTATTTAAAAATTCAAAAATAGTTATTTTTAAAGCAAAATAGCAGTTTACATTTAAATAAAAAATGTTCTCTATCAATAAAAATATGGATCTTTACATGAAAAGCTGAAAAGACAATTCTTGATTGCTGTTGAATTTTGTAAGCTTTAAGATGAAAAGAAACATCAGTTTAATTATATTTTACTGAAAGAACATTTACATGAACATGGTGTTTTTATTTTAAGTAAATAAAACGATACGTGGTGTACTACTCAATAACACAGGGATGGGTGAAAAATGAGAGATGCAGTAGTATTTTATGATATTTACTGATGATAAGAAAATTATAACCTTAAATTTAATTTACAAATATCAGAAACGTAATAAAATAATTATTTGATGGTATGAGGGAAAGCCTCAGCATCCATATTTAATATCTACATTTTGTTTATATTAAAAAGAAGTCATCTGATGATTGTGATTAAGAGTGGAGGACCACTAGGACTAACTGATAAATTAAACGGAAATATGGGGATTTAAAATGAATTATGTATGTGTTTATCGCTAGAGTAGAGAGAGAGAGAGTACCTGTTTTTATCCTGATTGATATTTAGTGAAGAGAAAGAAGGAAAGGACGTCATACTCGCAAAACGAATTAAGTATTTAAATACTAAAAAGCAAATGACGAAATTGCAGTACGGAGTGGAGAAACGTTTATCAAGGGATTAAATTTTATGGGTTTTTAGAACGTTAGATGCTTTGATTTGAATGTTTGCTGTTATTTAATAAATAAAATGAATTAATTCTAATCAATTGGGAGAAGAGAAATATAAAAGGAAATTTAAATGG
Organism: Lygodium microphyllum; assembly: GCF_053477565.2. NCBI lineage: Eukaryota > Viridiplantae > Streptophyta > Polypodiopsida > Schizaeales > Lygodiaceae > Lygodium > Lygodium microphyllum. The sequence goes on from NC_141140.1 coordinate 72,640,937, forward strand.
GGGTATTCAAATAGATCCAAGGGATCTACACCATGAAACAAACTTCTTAAAGTCAAACATCAAAGCTTCCTGGATAAACCGCCACTAGTATGGCAGGAAAAATTTATAAGGAGCCGCTCCTGAAAGATGGAGGGAAACTGTAGTTATCCTAGGTTAGCGTTTTAGCGCCCAATATAAAGACCTAGCTGAAAAAGGTTGAAAAGAAACGAAGTGTGAGATTAAGTATGTTTACTGGAGTTTAGATATCTATAGTTGGACTACTACAAACGAGTGTCGTAACTATTGAGGAGGCTAGTACAAATCATAGAAATTAGTTATCAATATCACCTATTCAGTGCAACAACTCTTAGGAGTTGGCTTGACATCCGAGTTAAAAGTGGCTTGGTCTTTGGCCAGTCAGAGCATTGCAAGCCTTGACAATACTTACTGGGCTTGGAATCTTTTTATCTCCATGGGTTATATTATCCCTACTATTTCCATTTTCTACTTGCAGATTTTGGCTACCAAGGTTCCCCTCATAGGCTGCCTTGGTATCAACAAGTGAGCTATCTCCTTGTAGAAATGGTTGGAAGCTAGGATGCACTTGTACTGAGTAGAAAAAACTCCAAAAGTTTCCCCAACATCTCTGAATATGTCCCTCATAATCAATGGCATGCATCTTTGCTTCCCTTAACAACTTAGGATTCTGCATTCCCACTTGGATTTGCATGCTAATCTCTAAGCCACTCAAAAAGAGCTCACATAGCACATCACCTGGCAATGCAGTAGCTCTTCTTGGCCAAAGCCTCAGAATATCATCAAAGGCTCTAGCATATTCTTTAGCAGAAGAGTAAGGCTCTTGCCTAATCTGCATCAGCTGCCCTAAAACTTGGATCATAGGCACCTTCTTCTCATATTCATCTAAAAATCGATCCAATGAATATCATCATACCCACTTGCAAGGCAAGTTAGGTTGTATTCTCGTAAACGCACCATTGGATCCTCATTAACCAGCCCATGAAACACTGGGAGATCCCTATAAGGAGGAGTGCATTTATTCCTTTCCTTCGGGATTAGCACTGGGCCATTAAAATCCTCGTATTCCTTTTGACCTAATACCAGCATATTAGGGTCTTTAATTTCATCCACTTCCACCTTTACTGGTGTTGAAAGGTCATTGCCTCCATGAACTTCCCTTTCTGCCAACTCATAAAGTGGTTTAGGGAGGCATATAGCTCCTAGCATGTCATTCTGATCCTTTCTTAGAGGATCTTCCATATCTTGTCCCTTCCTAGGCAATTCCATGATGGCTTTATCTAGGAGCTTCTGCCCCTCATCAAAATAAAACTTATCCTTAGCACTTAGGACCTGGGGACCATTCCTTTTAAGCAACGGCTTTCTCTTTACAGCTAGGGCTTCTAACATCCTTGTGATACCTAAAATTTTGGCACAATGCCCCACCATATGGGATGTTTCATACATAATTGCGCTCCACTATATGCCTAGTTTTTCCCATAGCACTATGGCTTTAGCATAATCACTTGTTGATGCCATGACCACCATAGCTTTCAACATACTTGTTCCATGCCCTCTATGTTGATGGATGGTTATACATGATTTCTCTTGGGTAGAGACCCCACCAAGGCAAACCTCGTCCCATGCCATTGCATTAGAGGATGGAGTAACCACTAACTGGTTACTCTTCTCATCACCTAGATCATCTTCTGTAGAGGACTCATGCTCTACATAACTAAGTCCATTAATAAGTTTTGTATAGGGAAAGCCAAGGTTTTCCATCCTTGAACAAACCCCATTTTATGGTTAGCATAGCACACTCCTAATGGAAATTATAAACTTGAGTCCCTTTACAACCTAGATTCGGAGACCGCCACTTATAGGCAGCTCTCGGTAGATGCATCACTGACGGAACCAAAAATGGGTTGGCACTGGCTATGGCACTAGCCGAACCTCATGCATACAATAGACACCTCCACCACCACCCATCCTCGTAGGCCAGGAGCATCTGTAATAACTAAATGCACACTAGATACATTTGACGTTGCGTTTGTAGCTGGATAAGAGTCCAATGGCACCTTCCCCAAAACCCCTCAAACGGATATCCCACACATATTAACAATAAGTGCCACGTATCACAGACATAAGAGGCACCCCATCGGCTGATTACTGTGACCCCACTGCAGCTCTCCTACATCTTGGGGATTGGCCCCTTGATGCGCTGCTTTTACATATAAACACATTTGCACAAGACTCCTCTCCTTGTCAGTGAGATCTACGAGATACCATGTTTCCTCACTAATAATCTCCCCCAAGAAACGAACGGCTAACCTACAGCAAGGGGAATCTCACCCTCTCAAGCGTGGGTCAACTATAATTCAAACAATTGCTATGCATTTTCAAGAGTTGATACCACATGTATGATCAACGCAATAGTGGATGTCTCATCGTGCACAAACAGTTATGTTTTAAAATCAGCCTATGTGCTAGTACGCAAACAGTTTTTCCATGAATTCCAACTAATACGTATATGCTTCGTTGCAAGAATCTAGCATCAAGGCAAACCTTGTGCTGCTAGATCCCTAATTTCCAAATAGGCCGTTTCCTAAATGTTATGCATAGAAAAAACAATCAAAATTTGTATTATTTCAGCCCTCAAACTGTTGCACAAAATCCTACTCCCCCTCACCATTTAAGTTTTCCTTCGTTGCATAGGTGTATAGAGGTTGTTTGGTCATGGTTTAGAGTATAAAAAGCAATAAATCACACACTGTGCCAAAAAAAAGGGACAAACCTAGGCCAAACCTCATGCTTTGCCCTACCATACATCCACAACCACTTATTATATTTTTCCATTTATTTCTAAGGCATATTCCTATTTTTCTTCTTATTTTCTCCCATATTTCTCTATTTTTCTAATAAAAGTATTGATATATTTTCAAAGCTGTGGCTCTTGATTCTTAGAATAGCAGAAATGTAGATTTTATTAGCATTTTATCCCATGTGTATTGGTTTATTTCACCCGAAAATACCAAAACTCCCATTTTCCTCATAAAAACGTGTTTTATGGGTTTCTAAAAATTATTTCCAGCAATTTGACTTTATGTTTTCTAAATTTTTCATCATGCAAGCATAGAACAAACAATAAACAACATGTCTACCAATTTTTACTCCATAAGAACAACATTGGCTCAATCAAATATCGAAAACAAGCAATTTTCATTTGTAAAATAGAATTACCAATTTTTTCCTTCGTTGTAGGTTTTAGAATCTGATGTGGGATTGAAGATCAGCCCTCATTCAAGGCTCAGCCCACCTCCGAACATCCAACTCTAGCCCTCCATTGATCTGGGAGTGATTCAGTACCATGCTGGACAAGCATCCTTGAACCGGTCTTCATTCTTCTTCATGGGCATGAACTGCCTCTTAAGGGGGGGAGAGAGAGAGGAGAGAGAAATACTAAAAATGAGTTTTTAAAATCCTCCATTAAAATGGGCACGCTTGCAACCATCTTGTTCATCTCCTTGCCCTGATCGAGAATCTCCCTCCCTCTCTCCAAATGGGTTTGAATCGGAGAGGCAACGAGCAAAAAATGAGGAGGCGCATTGATGCTTCCCTCTATTCGACAGTTTTTGCATTAGTTTCAAGGCTTTTATTAAGCCTAAGGTTTAAAACATTAAAATAACCGGTTCATCTTTTTGTATTCACACTATCTTGCAAGTGGATTTTTCAATTTTGAAGGCCCAAACGAACTCCGATTCGCAATCTGATTGGACAAGCAACTTTGTGGCATTGAAGTCCATCAATATGACCTCTCCCTTGCACTTTAGGGCTTCCCGATGGGGTAGTTGCTTTATAATGCCGAACGTTGTGGGGATTAAATGGAGGGTCAAACGACCACCGATTGACGAATCAAGACTTGTGTTGGATTCCTGATATCGAAATGCATCTAGGAAAACTCTAGCTCGACCATCCGCCACTATTTTATTTTTCATGAAAATTGGCTCTTTAACGCCTCTCAAGCACTTTCCCGCTCCAAAACGAGCCTCAACGCTTCAAGAACGGGTCTAAATCGGATCCTAAAATCCAGCTCTCAATGAGTGTTACCCATAGAACAATGACTCACAATGTGACCAAACATATTACATTTATAACAAATTACATTCTTGGAATTGATATTTGAGACATTTGGATTAACATTTTTAGGTTTAGATGACTTAGAAAAATTAGAAGAATGCATATTAGAAATCTTAGGATTAGAATTTGAAGTAGGCATGGCCCACATCATTATAAAAATTTATTATCCAAGGTCAGAGATTATAGGACATTTATTTCCTAATTGAAATTTGGAGGCACAAAAAGAACTAAAACAAGAGTTGTTATTATCCAAATTATTTCTTGAGAAAGCTAAAAGTTGTCGTTGATCTTTAGTTTATTTCTTTTCAGTGTCATGCGCTAAAGAGATAGTCTTGTCCAATCTGTTGAGCTTAAACATGCTGACTTCAACTTGGAAAAATGGAAGAAGGCTGAACATATACTTCCTTTTAAAAGTTGATTAAGCTATAGGCTTGACCATTTGAAGTTGCAAAAGAGTGCCCAATAAATTTTCGGTGTATTGAGGAATGGTCTCTCGCTCTCTCACTACGTAAAGACATCCCATTGTTGTTGCAAGCGAAGCTCGAATTGGGCAAAAAGAAAATTAGTGAGAACCTTCTTATAGAATGCCTCCCAGATAAGAGGATAATCGGTGCTCTTGTATGTGACATCCCACTATAAAGAAGCTTTGTCAATAAAATAATGTGAAGCACACTTGATTTTATCATTTTCAGTATAACTTTCATTATCAAAGTATGAGTCAAATTGACCTAGCTAGCAGAAAATCTTACAACCATCTTTAATACCATCGTAAGTATTAAACGTAAAGTTACATATGCTTATCTTCACCTCTTGGTGGATGGATTACGCTTCAAGGGTGGCATTAATGGTGTGGACCATAGCATCCTCGGTAGAGGAAATTTGGAATGTAGAATGCTTGAGAGATCGTAGCTCTTGCTCCAGTTGGGGGCTCGATGTTGATACTCTTCTTCCAATTGCATGGCCAATAAATCCATGTGTTGTCGCTCTATGGCTAGTTTAGGAAGTAGCAATGTGGAATCAAAATTTGCAGTGATGGACAGTCCTCCATGAGACATGGTGATTGCTTATGGCTTGGTGAAAAGATCCGAATAATAAAGATGCCTTGTAGTTAAAGAGGCATTTCGCTCATGGCAAGAAAATTTTGGCATGTAGGTACCAAAATAAGGAGTGGCTTCTTTAAAAAATTATGAGACGGAATAAGCAAAAAAGACCGGAATTTTTGATGGTATGTTGATGAAGTTTCACAAACCTGGAGTGACTGGCAAGAATCCCCTCTTGAGGACTGTAAGTCAACTGTGATTTAGGCAGATCATCAAGTCTGCAGTAGGTGACTTGGTGTAAGAGAGTATAGAATTTATGAAGTAGAAGATAGTTAACCAAGGCTTGAATGCCCTAGTTTCTTTTTTAATTTGACTTATAGGCCAAAAGGATGTCATCGACCTACTCGATGATGTCAAAAAATGCCCCCTCCTCCCTCCATAAAATTCGTAAAGAAGCTTTAATCTTCTTAAAGCTTAAATAAGCTTAATAATTAATGCTTAATTAAGCTATTCTTAACCTTAATTTGCCACACAAAAACTCCAAAATGATGGCACCATGGTAAGGGGGTGTGATTTTTCAATGTTGGACTAGATTGAGAAGTTTCTGGGGAGAGATGGGGGGGTTTAGGGTTTTGAAGTCCTAGGAATCTAGTCATGAAGTCAATTTGCACTGAGACAGACAGTAGAGCCCATTTGCTCCAAAGAGCTCACCTTGGTATAAGAGGGTAGGCGATTGGAAGCCCCAAATATAGGGTAGGCTCTGATACCACTGTTGCACAAAGTGGATGTGAGGCTTGTGCATTGTCGCATGGAATTTGTGCGGGGGTTCATGAAATTCGCTCACTGTAGGGATGCTTAGCAAGATGGGAGAAAAATTTAATGTTGAGTACTCATCTCAAGATAAATACATGGAGCAAAAAGAATTCTTGGGTTTCATATTCGATCGATTTTATATATTGGCATAAAAAAGAGAAGTGGGAATTCAAGGATTTCAATCTTCACAATACTTCATAACACAAGTTTTCATTCATAGATTTCTTATTTTGATGCACAAAAAGGATAGCTTAGAAGAAGTTTAATGAATCCATTCACAAGATTCCTTCAAAGTTTGGTCAAAAGAGAGCATAATTAGTCATGAATATGCATGAAAAGAGAAGTGATTTGAAAATGTTTTGACAATGTGTTGATATGGAACTCCCAAGTATTAAGGTTCCAAAGGTTGAGGAGGTCTCAACCAAATAATCATATTCTCCAAAACCATTTAAAAGTTGAATATAGTAGCATCAACAACATTTACCTTAGGATTCCAGTTTGATTTGATTTGGACAGAGCTATGCTAATCTTCATCATGACAAGTCACCTGCAAAGATATTTGCAAGTCCAATAAATCCCATAGAATGAAAGGGTAACATAGAGCTGTGAGTTATAGATAATCTCATTCCAGGACCACTTCGAACATTCCGAGCTATGGCAGGACCCATTAGCATTAGGAGAAATATGGACTCTCTTTTTTCCCCTTCAGGGGTTTCTCTCACCTCTCTCTCTCTAAAAAGAGATTCCAAAATAATATTAGAATAAGAGATCTTCTACAATCAAGCAAATGTCGTATTTGTATTTTCAATAGATTTCACCTATTATTTTATTCTCAAACTGTAGGATAAGGTCACATTTTCTCAAAATCCTCATAACTTAAAAAATACAATTCTATTTTCTCTAAAAACGAAGCCAATCATTAATATACGACTCTTTAATGCCCTCATGACTTTTCAACATGAAAATATATTAGAATCATTCTCATTCTTGCTTTTTTAAAGGGCGAAAGTTAAAAAATGATACAAAATGACATACACATCATATTTTAAGATTATTTTTGGTTGAGAAATGTGCAATCACATCTACCATAGCCTCTTTGTATGGGACAAATAAGGAAAAGAAACATACAGCAAATAAAGCCTTAGACTAGATCATGTATGCACAGTTTATTAAAACCACAGTTGTTGAATACCATGGTCCCTTCCCACCTATTTCCACCTACCAATACCACATATTGTAAACCTATAAAAGGTACTCATCCCCACACTCATTCTATCAGTCATTATCAATCAGTTGTACTTGCATTATGCTTGGATAATATTAGTTGTTCTTCCTTGTCAATGCTTCTGCCTTGTTATGATTGTCTATTTGCTCATCAGTGATCCTCCATAGCATGCATTCTCAGTATTTTAACATGGTATCATAGTAGGTTTTAAGTTAGTGAGTCATATGACCACTAATTGAGTCATTCCAGTTTGGATTTCTGACTCCCTCCACTTTTCCTTGGATCTCTCACCTACCTCTATAGCTACCCATCTTGAGTGGAGGACTTGAAGCTCCCAATCCAAGCCATTTCAGCTTGTCATTTCTTCTAGGAAAATACTCCTTGACTCAGGGCACTCCTACTCATCACGCCAAACCTCAACATTGCTGACTCCATGCTCCAACATTGCGCCATCACTCAATCGTTGTTGTTTTCTACACCCTCTACTGTTCGTACGCTCCATTCCGCCTCTACACATTGCGATGTTGATGAGCATCATAGGGCTTTGATAGCTTACTTCCTAAGCTTCATTTCTATCAAGAAAGTTTTGGAAATGATCAAGTATTCAGCCCACATGAGGTGAAAAACTAGGCTGCCCCCTGAAACCCTAATGCAGACTCCACAGCCATCAGCCTCAAAGCTCAATTTTTTCTTCATTTTTCTACTTCCTTTGGCTCAATAATGTCATTGACCCTCTGATCTACTATAACACTAATTTCCCAACTAATTTACCACTTCGAATCAGCAAGAAGAAGAGTCAACATCAAGTGCCAACTACATTGTATCTCTTAACACTAGTGTTGATTAACACTAATCCTCCTATGTCGTTTGACACACTCAAAATCAACACTTCTGTTGGACTATTCTCAGTTCTTTTTTTGCAACTCCAGCATCAAATCAAGGAGGGGAAGACTTTGACTTACAAGATCTTGAAGATTCCAACTTCAAGGGCATCATAGTCACTAAATCACCTAGTATCTCTTAATACTAATCACCTAGTGCTTCCTAGCACTTGTGCTCAACTAAAATTTGAAGTGTTTTGGAGCTGATTTGCTGTTGATCTTGCAATCTCAAAATGGGCAAGGACTCACCGACATCCCGATTCAATGGTGTTGGATTCCATACATTGCAAACTAGGATCAAACTAGTCCTAATGAAGAAAGGCTTGTGGTCAATCACAAGTAGTCAAGAAAAGAAACCAAGGAAAGCTACACTTTTAGTTATATGGGATAAAAATGATGATAAGGCTCAAGCTATTATCAAGCTCTAACTTGATGGCAGCTACATTCATTATGTTGATGATTGTGAAACCTCTTACACGACATGGGATTGATTAGAAACCCCATTTGGAGCTCATTCAAATTCCTCAAAATATGGTTTACTAATTGAATTTTTTAAGCTCGACATGCAAAGAAGTACCTCACTTGCAACTCATTTGAATTATATGGAAAGCTTGATGACACAACTTGCAAGAATCAACTTGAAGATGGATGAAGACATTTGCATTGGAGTGCTTGTCAAAAGTCTTCCACTTGAGTTCGATAATGTGTCTACCACATTAATCAACATGCCAAAGCCGAAACTTGTGGACATCAAAGCTTCTCTCCTAGAAGAGGAAAAGAAGATCAAGAACAAAGGAGAAACAAGCATTCCAAGAGGAGACCAACAACTCCTCTATGTGAAAGGGAAGAAGAGCGTAGTCTGTGACTTTTGTAAGAAATCTGGGCATATTGAGAAATTTTGCTATGCTAAGAAAAAGTTTCAAAGAGCATATCTTGCTAGAGTCAAAGAAGATAAAGACAACATTGAAGAAGAAGGAGAAAAAGAACTCTAAGATCAAAAGGATAAGACTCACCAGTCCCTCTTTTGTAGCTCATTTTCTAATGATAGAATTTTTTTGTTTAACATGTGGACTTGCCTTATGTTCCCACCATAAGCTCCTAAACTCCTCATGTAGCTTTTGCACACTACAGCCTCTACACACTGAGTGAGGCCTTGTAACAGCATCTAGCTTTGTATGGTTGTTTTTGTTTCTTCCATTCTACACTTAGCAAGGTTCTACTCATGACAGCCTTTGTATACTCAGTGTCTTTTCCGGTTGTGATTGAGGAGGGGTGTTGAGAAATATGCAATCACATCCACTATAGCCTCTTTGTATGGGACAAATAAGGCAAAGAAGCATACAGAAAATAAAGCCTTAGACTAGATAATGTATGCACGGTTTATTTAAACCACGGTTGTTGAATACCATGGTCCCTTTCCACCTATTTCCACCTACCAATACCACCTACTATAAGCCTATAAAAGGCACTCATCCCCACACTCATTCTATTAGTCATTATCAATCAGTTGTACTTGCATTATGCTTGGATAATATCAGTTGTTCTTCCTTGTCAATGCTTCTACCTCATTATGATTGTCTATTTACTCATCAGTTATCCTCCATAGCATGCATTCTCAGTATTTTAACATTTTTTAACCAGAGACACCTTTTTGACTCGAGCATTTTCTTGCAAATTTTTATCATTTTTTGACAAATATATGCCTATTTCTGGGCATTTCTTCATTCCCTCTCAAAGCTCTAGTTTTGTTCAAAATTTTGTGTACTCTTCTCCTTCCCTCCAGAATATGGTTTCTTGCATATGAATTCTTTTGAAGTAATACTCAGTATTATCTACAACACTCTCTACCTTGCTACAAGCAATCTCAAGAGTGGTTTTGATAGCATTTGATGAAATCAAATAATCTCTATCTACAACACTCTCTACCCTGCTACAAGCAATCTCCCTCTTCAGTAGTGTGCTATAAGATATCTTCCTCTTCAACACTTTATACTACAAGCAATCAAGTGATAATGGAGGTCTCTTTATTTTTTTAATCTCAATGATGTTATTATTCTTCATAGTTGTTGTTTAATCCTTGAGTGTCAATTCATATATATATATATATATATATATATATATATATATATATAGAGAGAGAGAGAGAGAAGGGGGGAAGAGTGAGGACTGTGTGACATGAACTAAGAAAATAAGTGATAGAGTGATAGAGTGATAGAGAGTAAATTAGGGTAGAAGATAAGATGATGTTATTGTTCTCCAATAGCCAAGCTTCTGTATAAATGTGTTTAAATATCTTTGATCTGTTGGGGTAAAGGCGCCTCTGCCTAGCTGCTCATGTATTACTACACTGACAGTCACCACCACTGCACACTGCAAGTGGCGGGCGCCCATCACCGTCACTTTATTCTTTATTCTTTTAGTGACAGTTTGAATAAAGGAATGCCCGATCACACATTGTGACTGTTGGAGTTCCCATTTCTAGTCTCTCCCTTTCTTGCTCTTGCTCTCCCGCCATAGCTCTCGAGTCCAACCTTCAATCCGTCGCTCCCTTTCACCGTCACTTTATTCTTTATTCTTTTAGTGACAGTTTGAATAAAGGAATGCCCGATCACACATTGTGACTGTTGGAGTTCCCATTTCTAGTCTCTCCCTTTCTTGCTCTTGCTCTCCCGCCATAGCTCTCGAGTCCTCGAGTCCAACCTTCGATCCATCGCTCCCTTTCAACTCGTATCAGAGCTTTGCTTTCCGCTTGGTTCGTGGCATTCTCAGCATCCCATCGACTCCCTACTTGCATTGGGTCTCCTTCCCGGCAGCCATATCCGACTCCTTCGAGCTCCCGTTATTCCCCGGCTTCCCAAGCACCTTCATGGCATTTTTGGGCACCTTCAAGGCATTACATCAGAGGTATTTGATCATTTTCTTTAGGGTTTACTTCAGTTCTCAGGTCTCACAGGCTGTAAACAAGTTGTGGGCAGCCATAGCTCACACCTCTTGGAGCTTCCTTCACCTGGATCTTGCTTCCAGCCTATCAAGGCTTGATGAGACTTGGTGTAGGCCTTCTTTGGCCCTCATTTGTGCCCCCTTTGGGCCCCATTGTTGACACGTGGGATAGCAGATCCCCCAGCCAGCTCACTTTTTTTTTGTGCCTGTTTCAAAATCTAGCCCAAAAATCACTCTTTTTGTCATATCTCGGGCATTCCGAACCCGATTCAGGCAAGGTAAGAGTCTAACTTTAGGTTTTGGCACGCTTCAGATGCGATGGTGATATCGGATTTGCCAAATTCTGATGATAGAATTTTCTGCAACAAATTTCATGTCTGAGACAGCATGTATTTGTATGCCTATGCTTGTTTGGGCATGATTACATAACCGGTTTGATGCCTATTGCATCCCGATTGATTGGGGGATTGAAGCTACATGTAATGCTATGATTTTGGCCTGATTTTGGGGCTAGAAATACACAGTTTATACCAATAAATGCATGGTGAATACTCTTGGGCTGAAACTATCTTTCATGCTTTGACATATGCCTATTGGTTCCAGATGTATGTCTTGGGTTATGCTATGATGTATTGATCATCGAGGAATGACTCTTAGCTTGTCATTGAATCCGGATGCTTTTGGAAGCTTGAGCTTATTTCAGCCCGCACTTATTGACATTGGTATATGCTTTGACAGTGATGCTTCTTGGGTTTATGCATACCCGTTGCCTACGGCTTGATACTCATGTCACGGTTGATTACCCTATGCATACGTTGAGCTTGAGTGCTCATTGAAGCTCCACCTTGGATGCATTTTGGATTATCTAGAGTAGTCTTGGATGTTACTTGGCTTGTTAGAGTTTGGATTGGGATGTATTTGATGTCTTATATGCTTACGGATGCTACATATAGATGCTCTATTGCCTACATATTCGGGATGTACTATTGATGTATTGTCTTGGACCTATGTCATTGGCACTGTGTCTTGCCTTGGCTTGAGCTCTTGAGCTCATACATATGACTTTTGTGCCAGTGGGAGCATTCTTGAATTCTTATCAGACATTGAGCAAGCGATACTTTTATGCATTGAGCCATTACATGCCATTGAGCAGTTACAGACACTTGAGACTTTGGGACTTCTTACCTTTTGGGATGATACATCATATGTCTCGGTTCAATGTATGCTTATGAGCTAAGTCTCAATTTTGGATCCGTATCTTTGTGAACTGACACCTACTTGTGTCAAGTTTTGGTAGTGGCAGGAACACTTTGCCCCGTTGACTAGGGGGTGTGCCTACTCACTGGCAGATGTTTGTATGACATACTTGGATATTGGATTCATGCTTATGGACTGTCATATTCTTATGCTATGCCCGCATGATGCCGGCTTTGGTCTTGGCAATATCTGATTGATTTGGCACTGTTAGCTCTCTTTTACTGAAATCTAAAATTTATTATAGCAAGTATATATGTATGGACTGACATGGATTTTTCATGCTGAAACACTCTGAAATGATGTACTTTCACTAGTACTTGGTGGGCAGCAACTTTGGTTCCACTTTCCTTGCCATTTTCCCTTGATTTTGGTGATTTTTTGGTCATTTTCTACAGCAAACAGCAAGTAGTTTTGAACTGTCTACAGTCTTCCAGCCTGCATTATAGCGAGTTCGTCCATTGATCATGCTATTGTCAACATCACTAAGCTTAATGGTACGAATTACTCTTATTGGAAGAGCCAGATTTGACAGGTGTTGGTGCAAAAATCGTAGATCAAACCTTTGAGGTTAAGCGGTCATCCGCCTACAACTATGCCAGATGAGGAATGGCTTGAGCTTGATGAGTTATGCAAGTCCACCATTGTATTGTCTCTCACAGAACAGGTTCACTACAATGTATTTGAGGAAGAACAGAGTGCATGGCAGCTGTGGGATAAAATCAAGAATCTCTATGACAAGAAAAGTCCAGCGAGTCCAATGTATTGGCTGAAGCAGCTTATGGATCTGCACATGAAGGAGAATGTGACTATGTTTGCTCACTTGAGCCAGTTCCATGCTATACTCAAGAACTTGACTTCGCAGGACATTAGTTTTGCAGAGGATGTCACTCCTCTTTTATTGCTTGGTACTCTTAATGAGTCATGGGATGTATTCTGCACTGCATGATGTGCCTCTACTGCTACCTTGAAATTATCCAATGTTGAGAGTGCTCTTTTGCAAGAAGAGGTTAATCTTAAGAATTTGGATGCCTCTCGTGTGTCACATGCTATGACAGTGGAGCCCCAAGAGGAACATCAAGGAAAAGGGAATTCTCTTGCAAGAAAATCTATCTTGTAACATCAACAAGCTTTTGTTTCATTCTTTTGATCATCAAAACAAAGAAAACAACAATTCTTCAAGTAGCATTATAGTAGATATCTCCCACGGATTTTCAAACATAATCTTCAACATCTTCATAAAATTATTCAATATAACAATTAACACAAAGGAATACACCATCTTTGAATGGAAATCAATCAAATATTATTCATCTTCAATATTTTCACAGTTCTCTCTCTCAATCTCTCATATACAATTACACTGTTTTGATAGAATTGACTATCTCTGACTCTATCTCTCTCTCCATCAATAGTACATCATATCCTCAATACAATACTCTCATAATAACCCTCAATAATCCTTCTTAGGTCGTGGATGTACCTCCCAAGAGGTATGTCTGATATGAAGAGTCACCAGAGCCACTACAGCGTCTTTTCACAGCTCACTACTGTCATTGTCACTTAGTCTTCTCTTCAGTCTTCAGCAGCTGTTTCTTCCACTTGTTTTAGCTCTTTTGAACTTAGATTCATCCTTTCCAAAGGTTAGAAAACTTTCCCAAAGTCACACATACATTCTACAGAACACTTACAAAAGGTCTAAAGAACAGTCACAGTACAACACCAGAACAGCTACAGTACAGTTACAGTACAGAGCTACAGAGGGTCTACAGAAGGTCATCAAAACCTCATAACTCATACTCAAACCATTCCAAACTCTCAAAGACTATTAAATAAGCTTTCAAAAGATCTTAATCTTCATCAACCATCAATCCATGCTTCATACAGAAGATAAACAGAACAAAACAGAAGCTATACAGAAGGTATACAGAACCAATCAGAAGCTCAACAGAACATCACAAAACCTCATATCTCCACTGAGAATCATCATGAACTTCCAAAACATAATCAATATCATCCAAAACACTCTCAAATACTTCCATTAACAATCATACATCACTCTAAATCCATAAAAAATCAATCATTCAGACCTCAAAAACAATAAAAATCAGTTAAAAATTCAATCTTTTTCCACTCTCAACATATCCCCACACTTAGAAAGGAAGCGTCCTCGTGACCTAAGGAAAAGAAGAATATAAGTTCACTAAAGAGATCAATTTTATCTTTCGTCAGATCTTCAATAATCTTGCCAAAACACGACCCCAACTTCTCACCTGTTTCTGATAGAAAAAATACTACTAAAGGGAAACTCCATTATTCATTAACTCATCTGATTAATCATTTAAAAGCCATAACAATTTTTTAAAGGATATAAGAGGTTCTCTTTAGCTTTCCACCATAGGCTTTTCATCCACCAGCAATCTTTTTATAAGAGCTCTCGAACAAGTTATTCGCAATCAACATGAACTCATCACATACAATCAATACAACACATACACAAACACTAACACAACCATCTGAATGACACCTCCAAAAAGAAATATATCATTAAGAATCATCCAAGATACATTGCAAAGACATCAATGAAGATGGCCCTTTTAAAGGCTTGGTGGTTTCGGAAGCGATCCATGGAGAAGGATTCATCTACAAATGTCATGGGAGGATTTTGAAAGAACTGCAAGTAGCACATCCTTTCAAGCAAGACAAGGTATCTGCTAGGGAGACATAGGGCATGAAAATACAGGACATCCAACTGGTGGGAGTCAATGTTCACATTGACATTCATACAAAGATTTGGAATGGCCTTTTGATCATTATGGGAATGCCTATGCATGTATGCTAGATACCAAGCAAAATGAGCTATCAATCTCACCAAAGGATCTAGAGATTGTGAATATTGGTGAGCAAAATGAAGGTAGTTCTGGTATGCTTGACTGGCAGTTGTCCAATCTCCTAGAATTATTGGCCAGTTTATCTAAGGTCCTGTAAGAGAATCATTCGAGCTCCATCCTCTTCTTCTTGGAATCTGTTGATCAAACCCTTCATATTCACTAACCAACTGAGGGGGTTGAGAGATAGAAGTGGCAGGAGATGGAAGTGGAATAAGTAAAAGAGGATGAAGAGATGGGTAGGAAAAATCATAAAAGGAGAAATAAATTAAAGAAGGAGTGGCTAAAAATTTTAGGGAATCAGTTAGGAAGGGTGTTAATTGATAAATAGGAAAGGTAGAAGGTACATGGATAGATGGAGAAGGACATGGTGGAGAAGGGGAAAATACTCTATCTTCAATAAAAGAGCAATATGTAAATATGGGAATTTGAGGAAAAGATTGAGGTTGGAAAAGAAGGGGTAAGATTGCTGTTGAATTGGTTTGATAGAGGGAAAGATAGGTATCATAACGATGAGCCATTTGTTGGTAATACAGTAGGACAGGAAAACAGAGGGACCTAAGATAGATCTTCTCTAATAGGCATAAAAAAAGGTTGAATCAAATGGATTATTTTTGAAAAGATGAGCTAAGAGATCCACCCTCAGTTGGTTAGTGCTCGGTACATAGGTAGAAGCTGTGTTCTGTCGTTGGATCAGGACCACAAAATCAATCATGGAGTGCCAAGAATTATTAGGGTAAGTAGCCACTTTTGAGGAGTAACTCTGGAACATGTCATCTATTCATAACTCCAAATAGTTGACATACAAAACAACTTGTAAAACCACGTCTCCCACATACCAGGCCATATCCACTTCATCTGGAATCAACAAGTCTCGCCGTAGATACATATATGACAGCAACATGGTATCTGTTGGCACAGAATCTTCAAACACCATACGGACCAGCAACTCAGGAGACCAAGCCCCACTCCAACCATCCTCTGGAAGAGGAAGATCCATCGTTGAAAGCTTCATGTAAAAGGCCAAACTTCTTGCTGTATGAGGCCAGGAACTCATCACACATGGATGGATCGTCTAGAATCAAGGGAAAGGAGGCAGCCACGAAAGTCGCGAGTCCTACCTTCATGAAAGGCTCAAAAGTGAGTAGGGAAGAGTAATCCCTACTGACCAGTGGGACATACTGGATAGAGGGAGGAGCGTGAGGCGCCATTCAGATGGTAAACACACACACCACAACACAGACAGTCACAAAGAATGCCTGCAAAACAACCAAAGGGCTATCAAAAAGGAATCAATCAAAAAAGGACACTCATACAGACATAGACGTAACTAACCCAGTTACCACCCCAGACAATACACAGCCTAGAAAAATTTCGGCATGACCTCTACACATATGCGATCGGAAGCTTCATGCGATGCAACATTTAAGCACCCAAATCCCCGTATCAGGCAAGAAAGAAAGAATTATACACCGTACCCGTAATCGTAACACATAGACAAATCAAACTACCATAAAAATGTACATCAAGACTGGACCATAATCGGGACCATCAGTGTCAACTAAAAGACTTGTACGCACCCATCCCATGAAGCGTGTTGATTAAAAAGGGGGAAAAAAAGTGCAGTGAGGGAAAATTAGTTTAATGAAGGGTTCATTTTAATAAATTATTAACAATGGGTGACATTTTATTAGGTTATAAACCTTAATAAGAAAACGACGGTTTCTTCTTAAAATTTTAATTACAAATTATTATGGTGAAACAGTGCTTTAACACAACCCGGACTACAATGCCCAAACTGGGCCTCTAAATGCAAATTTCTTAATTAAAAATTAAAAGTGATGTGGAGCATTTTTTTGCCAGCGCGTGCTCTTGTGACGGCTGGTTGATTTTTATTACAAATTAAAGTGCCTCTTAAGCGCAAGTAGCGCATGCAAAGTGAACGGCTGGTTGATTTTTAAAATTATGAAACTGTGTGTTTAGTACGAATGCGTGTGGAAAATGCGCGTGAATAAATAGTTCATTTTAACAATTAATTTGTGATTAAGGGGATAATGAAAATAAATAAAGCGCATAAAATAAATACCTGGAAGGGGTGTATATGCAAGAGCCTGAAGGCACACGGAAGAGTCCCCCAAAAGCCATGAATCCAGTCAAACAAAATCAAAGACCATTGACTGAACAACAAAGACAACACCTTAGTGGGTTTGTCGATTTTTAATATTATGATTTTTTTAATTTTTATTTTTTTGGAATTATGAGTATTTGTTTAATTTTATATTTTGTTTTTTTGTAGGAGGTGTGTTTTTTCTGTGTTTTATAATGTGGTTGGGGTAATGTATTTTATTATGTGTATTTGTTTGGGCTATGTGTGTTTTTCTGGTTGTGTTTGTTAATAAATTGTATGTGGTTTTTTGTTTTTTTTTTTGTTTTTTTAAATATTGGTGCCGTGTATGAAAATATTTTAAAGTGAAAAATGAATGGAAAAAGGTCGAGGGGGGGTGGATGGAATTTTCTAGAATTTTTTGATTTTTTTGTATTTTTTACTCATTTTAAATGAATTTTTCATATTTTTAGGGTAATTTTGAAGAAATTATCAAATATTTATTTTTTTGTAATTTTGGAGGTGGAAATTTCCACCTGACAGATTGCCAAAATTTTGCAGAAAGAGTGGGAAATTTTTAGAAATTTTTGTGAGTTGAAATGAATTTATAAATTAACTAAATCAATTAAATCAGGGAAAGCAGCTTAGTTTGGTAAGTAGGGTCAAATCAAGTCAACTAAGTCATGTTAGTCTAGGTAAATCAAGTAAGTCAAAATAAGTCAAGTCAGGTTAGGTTAGTCTGGGTTAGTTTAGGTTAGTTAGGTAGGCTAAGTCAAGTCAGGTCAGGTTAGTCTGGGTTAGTCTAGGTTAGTTAGGTAGGCTAAGTCAGATTATAACTAACCTAGGTTAGACTAACTAACCTAGGTTTAGTTAGTAAGGTGGGGACTAACCTAAGGTAGGTTAGTTAGATTAAGGTTAGGTTAAGGAGACTAGGGGTTAACTAACTAAACTAAGGGTAGCTAACTAGACTAGGGTTAACTAACTAGAGTTAG
Organism: Lygodium microphyllum; assembly: GCF_053477565.2. Taxonomy (NCBI): domain Eukaryota; kingdom Viridiplantae; phylum Streptophyta; class Polypodiopsida; order Schizaeales; family Lygodiaceae; genus Lygodium; species Lygodium microphyllum. The sequence goes on from NC_141140.1 coordinate 72,659,205, forward strand.
TTTAACTAACTTAAGGTTAACTAACCTAAGTAAGGTTAGATTAACCTAATGAAAGTTAGTTTAACCTAATGAAGGTTAGTTTAACCTAATGAAGGTTAGTTTAACCTAATGAAGGTTAGTTGAACTTCATGTGTGGTTAGGTTAACTAATGAAGGTTAGGTTAACTAACATGTGGTGGCAGGGAGGGAGGAGGAGGAGGGGGAGGAGGAGGGAGGAGGGAGGAGAGGGAGGAGGAGGAGGGGGAGGAGGAAGAGGAAGGACGAGATGGCGGAGGAGGAGCCGCCAGGGCCGCTGGAGGAGGGCCGTGAAGAGGACGAGGTGGCGTGAGGAGGAGCGGTGTGAGGAGGAGATAGCCGCTGAGGCTCGCAGGAGAGGAGTGGGGGCCACTGCAGGCGAGAAGGTCGAGGAGGAGGGGAGGAAGAAGGAGAGAGAGAAGAGGGGGAGGGAAAGAGAGGTGGAGGGAGAAGAAGAAGAAGAAGAAGAAGAAGAAGAAGAAGAAGGAGGGGCAGGAGAAAGGAGAGGGAAGAGGAGGAGAAGAAAGGAGAAGAGGCACGACGGCATCGACACGTACGTTAATTTTTTAAAAAAAATCGTTTTTTATATGTTTGTGTTTTTTTTCAGTCATTTTGGTATTCTAATTTTTTTTTGTTTTTTTTTGTTTGGTTTTTGTTTTTTATCAAACTATGGATTTTTCATTTTATGGTGGTGTTTGTTTTTCCCTTTTTTGTTTTTTTTTTCCCTCCTTTTTTTCTTTTTTTTTTCTTTTCTCCTCTGGCTTTGTTTTCCCTTTGTGTTTTTTGGTTTTTTAAAAAAATAAAGTTAGATGTTTTTTTATGTTTATTTTTTGGATTATTTTTTTATTTTTGTTTATTATTTGGATTGTTTTATTGTATTTGTTTGTGTTTGAAATGGTGTGTAAAGTGTTTTTTTTTTAATTTGTTTTTCGGGTGATATTACATAAAAGAAGAAAAGAAGAAAAGAACACATCCCCGGCCCGTGCGCATGCGCGGGCAGGGGTAAAAAATTTGCAATGACGGGTTCAAACGGACAGGGACGGGGACATGCGAGCCACGGGTGCCAGGGGGGCGTCCCGGGGTGCGTGAAACCAAAAACAAGCGCGTTCACGTGCGAAGCGAGAAACACGGTTAACGGGAAAAATAAAGAAAAATTAATAAAATCCAAACCGTTTGTCGGATCAAAAATCCGTAAAAAGGAAAAATGGGCCGAGGGATGAGAGGAAAATGTTGGAAATATGCAACACCCATTACGGGACAAAATCAAGGTGGTCACATGGGAAAAATACAAAAAATAAACCCGAAAATATATACGGGCATTAATATCGGAAAATCCGCACATCAGAACAAAGTGCAAAAAGAAGGAAAAGTGTGCAAAACAGTGTGTCCAATGAGTCTATCATGTCAAAACACAGTTCCGATCGAGATAGAACGCGTTCACACGGAAAAAGCCACAGAAATGGGCCCAAAAATGGACTCGAAAATTAATACGAGAAGAATTGTGCATCAGAATAGCAGGCGAAAAAAAGGAAAAATGTCCGAGAAAAATGAATTCATAGGACTGGAACATCAAAGCTCCGTTTGGGGGAAATTAGGAAGGGTTCACAGGGAAAAAACACGAAAAATGCATCCAAAAACGCTTGGAAAAATTAATAACTAAAAATCCGACAGTCGTCGGAAGAGAGGGGAGGAAAAAGGAAAAAGTGGGGGAAAGGTTGGCAAGACATGGCTAGCAAATCAAACTGGAATTTCGGTGAAAATCAGGCAGGTCCACATGGAAAAATGTGAAAATAGGCACGAAAAATGTCTGAAAACCTGTAAAAATTAATAACAGATGAACCGTGCATCAAAATGACATGGAAGAAAAAGGAAAAATGTCAGGGGGAAGGGGTAGAACAGGCCTAATGCATCAGATCAAGGTTTCGAAGAAATCATGATGCGTTCTCATGGAAAAATGTCCAATTTACGCGAATTGCTTCAAAAATAATAACTAAAAAATTGTCTGGTGGAACAGGGGTCGGTAAAAAGGAAAAATAGGCAGTTCAAAGGGACGAACAGGGCTATAAGGTTGGATTGAGTTTTCAATAAACGTAAGGGCCATTCACATGAAATAAACGCAAAACCCAGAATAAGGACAAACGGTCAAGAAACAACCCCTAGGACATGGTGAAATAAAACGGAAGGGTGGGGAAGGGACCCCATCAGGGTAACATGAAATCACGGCATAGATGCATGATTAGAACAGGGTGTATGCATGGGGTAATGCTACATGGACACGCAGGGACGCATCCCCACACTTAGGACCTTAATAGGAAGGATAAACCAAACATCAAGGACATGGTACCTCACATTAGACCAACCACAAACGTCCCCACACTTAAAACATGACCAGTACTGAGAAATAGAAGGTGTAGGGTTAGAAAAACTTGGCCCATATTGCCGAAAAGGAATGTTGACTATCGATGTTGCGTTTGGAGGCGTCATCGGCTGCAAGAGGTAACAAGGTGTCTTCACAGCACACATTCTTCGGCCATCGTGGCAAGGATCACGCGGCAGCACCCAGGGAGGTAGCTGGTTGAAGGAATCACTGAAAATTCATCAATAATAAGGGATATTGCACTCAGCTCACGATCACTCAAATGGATTGAAAGAGCAGTCACTCACCCCATGACTAATATCACTCGAGGAAATAATGATGAAATCCCAGAGCTCACACCCAATTTAGAAATTGACAAAAGAATGATGCAGGGGGAGTATGCCAGGGTGCACAATTGATGGTGTATCAGTGCATCCAACCCGTATGGCATAAGTGCAAGGAGAAAGGCAAGGGAGCCTTGTAGTGCAGTGTATAGAACAGAGTGATGTGTCATGTATTGATGGGGCAGACACCCAGCCCATGGGTGCATAGGGAAATGGGAACGTACCTGACTCCAAAGGTCGTAACGTCCCTCAATCCTCACCTCTCGATAATTGATTGAAGAAACTCCAGTCACACTCAGCCCACCCTCTGTCTCACGCTCTGTTGAAAGATACAGAGGACAGCCATATCCTAAAACCCGTTGATGTAATCCTCACGGTCACTTATGCAAAGGTTGTATGCCCTGTGCACATTTGATGGTGCAATTGTGCACCCCGCCCTATGCTGGCATACAATGCAAGAAGAAAGGCTAGGGAGCCTTATAGTGCAGTGCACAAGAACAAATTGTGCTTTGTACATTGAGAGGCCCTTCCCGTGTGTGCAACACTTCGTTCACACTTCTCACCTCTCATTTGATTTGAAAGGAAAGACTGGTCACTCACCCCACCCTTTGTCTCACTCTCTGATAGATACAGAGGGCAGCCCATACTCATGTCCCCATCCTGTTAGGATAAAAGTTCACATTACTCAAGGGGTTAGTAATGAAGATCATGTCGGCTATTGGTGTCATGAGGATCTTGAAGATGAGGCATACCCAGGGAGGCAGCCTACAAATCTCGTACTTTAATGATTTATAAGAAAAGTTGTTTGTTAAGAAGGGCAGACGGATTGATATTATAGAGACAGCGCACCAAGGGAGGTGGCTTCAAATTGCTTGCTGAAGAGATTTTGCTGGTGAGTCAGCTATCCTGAACTATGGGGTGTTACCACCGTTTCCACAATCAGCTTCTCGCCCAAGGGTGTTTCCACCTTTTCTTGGAATGAGGCCTATTATGATAGGGAATTTCTTCCTTTTCTCCCATAACAGTTTCGTTTGTTTTTCCTTTTTTTTTCTTCTTTTGCTTTTTCTTTTCTCTTTTTTTTCTTTTTTTTTCTTGTGTTTTTTTTCTTAAGAAAGAGAATGGTAGAAATACCACATATCAAGACCAACCTCGCCACCGTTGTTGAATTAGACGAGAAAAGAACAATGTCAGATTGGGATGTTTCCACGAGGGGATAGTAGAACAAGACCGCCTCAGGAGGAGAATCATAAGGGCTATCAGAAGCACAACAAGAAGGACAGTGCGACGCCCAAAAGGGAAAGGGTAGGTCGATTGTGATTGTCAAGATCCCCAGGGAGGGAAGTACTTTTTCAGACGATATCCATTAATCAGGAAAGGATCATCAGAGGCATCAACAGTCCGCACCTGAACAGAGCCGTTAGGATTGACGGCCAGTACCTTGTACGGGCTCATCCACCGTTGTTGAAGCTTGCCAGGAAACTTGCCAAATCTCGAATCATAGGCTAGAATAAGATCACCTTCTTTGAACTCCTTGTGCTTGATGAAACTGTCATGATAGGCCTTGCGTCGCGCTTGAGTGGTTTCCATGCATTGTAGGGCCATCCGTCGGATCTCATCCAAGCATTCCAAGTGCAGGAGACGACATTGCAGTGACTCACTATCTCCCAAGCGTTCTTTAACTGCCACTCGCAAAGAGGGAAATTCCAGCTCAACAAGGAAGACGGCTTCTGTACCATACACTAACTAGAAAGGGGTTTGTCCTGTAGCTGCCTTATGGGAGGTTCTATACGCCCACAGGGCCTCTGTAAGTCGATCATCCCAGTCGCGATGATGTGCGGCAATCGTTCTTGTCAGAATCGAGCAAAGGATGCGATTGGTGACTTCAACTTGGTCATTGGCTCTAAGGTAATAGGGAGTGGACTTGTGATGGCGGATCTTATACATTTTAGTTAGCTCCTCCATGATTTTGTTAAGGAAATGAGTATCTCTGTCACTTACCAGCTTGAGGGGACTGCTAAAACGGGTGATAATATTCTCGTACATGAATAGTGCGACACTATTACCATCGTTCCACTTTAGGGCTTTAGCTTCACACCACTTTGTGACATAATTCGTACATACTAAGATATATCTGTTCTGCTTCCGTTTGGTAGGTGGATCAATTGGGACCCACAAAATCAATCCCCCACTTCTCAAACGGCTTTAGGGGGAGAATGGGTTGAAGTGGCATGGCACTTGTTTTGGTGGGTTTCCCCATTCGCTGACAAGCATCACATCTTTTACAGTAGTCATCCTTGTGGAGGTTTGGCCACCAGTATCCTACTAATAGAACCTTCTTGGCTGTCGCTTCTCCTGTGAAGTGTCCACCATATGGTTCGTCATGGCATGCTTTCAATACTATGCCAATTTCATCCCCTGCAACACATCTTCGCAGCACTTCATCTTTGCCTTTCTTGTATAGTGCGCCACCTAACAAAGTGTAGGGGGATGATTCTAACAGAAGCTTCTTCCTCTCATGACTTGAGATGCCAGGAGGATACTGTGTAGTTGCCAAGAGGTTGGCTATGTCTGCATACCAGGGAGTAACTGTTTCAACTAGAAACAAGGAAGCATCACGAAGGTCTGGATCAACCTGTTCCTCCTCTTCTTCTGTTTGAGGGATCCGTAACAGATGATCAGCTAAGACATGGGAACGGCCAGGCTTAGTTATCACTTCGAAGTCGAACTCTTGGAATAGGAGCAACCTCTCATCAGTCGTCCTTTAACATCTGCTTTGTTCATCAAGAAGGACAGGGCTTCATGATCCACATAGAAATTGAAATGTGTGGACAATAAATAGTGTCAAAACTTCTCCAATGCAAACACCATTGCCAATCACTCAAGCTCTGTCACTGTATAGTTCCGTTCCCTATCTGTGACCTTTCGGCTTGCATAATATATCGGTTGATCTAATTTGGAAGGGCCCTTTTGACATAGGACAGCACCTAGCCCTTCAACTGATGCATCTGTGTACACATGAAACTCCTTCATCCAATCAGGAGGCTGCAAAATAGGTGCTTGGATCAGGCATTGTTTTAGGGTATTAAAGGCTTATTCACAGTCATCCATCCAAAGGAAATCAGCTTCTTTCCTTAGGAGCTTGTGCAAGAGGGCTGCCTTGGTTGCAAAATGTGCAATAAATCTTCTGTAATAGCCCACATGGCCAAGAAATCCTCTTAATTGCTTGAGGTTTGCTGGTGCTGTTAAGGTGGTAATCTTCTCAATCTTTGCCGAGTCTGTTGCAATTCCTTGTGCAAAGACAATATGGCCCAAAAGCACTCCTGAGGAGACACCAAAGACACATTTTTCGGGGTTGAGAGAAATCCCATACTCGCGGCATCTGTCAAAACATTGCTCTAGGTGTCCCCAGTGCTCACGGATCAAGCTATAGACACAGAAGTCATCAAGATACACCTCAATGAAATCATGTAGATGATTCTAGAAGGCAGCCATCATTACTCGTTGGAAGGTGGCAGGAGCATTACAGAGTCCGAATGGCATCACTTTGTAGGCATAGGTCCCCCATTCTATGGTGAAGGTTGGTCCTCTTCTGCTATTTGGACCTGGTTATATTCGTTGAATCCATCCAAGAGGAAATAAAGCTCATGGCCTGCCACTTTGTCCAACAGTTGGTCTGTAAAAGGGATAGGGAAATGATCCTTCTTTGTCTTTGAATTGAGCTTTCGAAAGTCGACATATATTCGAAGTTTCCCGTTCTTGGGTACTACCACAATGGGCGAAACCCATTCACTGTTAGCCACGGGATAGATGAACTCTACTTCAAGAAGTTTCAATAATTCCGCCTTCACCAGAGCAGAATAATTAGGATTCATCTATCTTTGTCTTTGCCTTACAGGTCTGGCATCAGGCTCTAGGTCAATGTGATGTTGGCATACTATGGGATCAATCCCCTTCAGGTCTTTATATGACCAAGCAAACACGTTTAAGTTCTCCTTTAGTAGGTCTCGTAAGACCACCAGTTCTTCTTCTGGAAGATTGAGACCCACTTTCAGGTGACGTTCAATACCGTCAGTATTCAAGAACGTTACTTGTCTTTCACCTTCCACTACGCGGATAAATGTCCCACGGATTGCTTCTAGGTAGAGGTCTGACTCTTTCAAGAGAGTAGTATCCTCGTCTGATGTCTCACTAGAACTAGTGTCCTCCTTCTGTACAGATGACTCATTCATCTATTGAGGTTGCTGGAAGGGTATCAGAGCTTTGTTTGCTTCTGTGTGAGTAGTGATTTCTTTAGGACTCAAGGATTCATCTTCCAAGGATGCATCCAGGAATGTCACATAGCATGGACCTTCTAGAGGCCGTGGCTCTAAGGGCTTTGGCTTCTGTTTGCAGGGGGCATCATCCTCATCTTTTCTTTGGACTGAATGGTCAGGGTGACATGAGCCACTGGTGAACTTAATTTTTATGCTTTTAATCCATTGCTTATACAGATTCTGCATACTTTGTGGTCCATTGACCAATCAAAATGGAACCATGGTCATTCCATCCAGTGCCATGAGATATTCGGCCTCTGAGGTCTCTGTAGGGACATCAATAAGATCATCCTCTATCAGAGAGAATTCATCATCTGCACTTTCATATCCTACTTCATTTTCTTCCTCATCAGTTTCATCCTCATCCTCTGGAGGCTCTGTCTCTGCTTCTGTAGAGACTCTATAGGAGAAGAACAGATCTTCTGCCTCTACATGCGCTTCTGCTTCTGCCACCGGTTCTGACTCTGCTTCTAGCTCTGGCTCTGGCTCTGGCTCTGGCTCTGTATTTGTTACTGTCTCTGTATCCTCTCTGTCTCTGTTCGGTAGCGGCTCTGTATCTGTTCTGCCTCTGTATTGTCTCTGCTCTGTAACTGTACTGTCTCTGTACTACCTATGCTCTGTCTCTACGACTGTCATATAATAGGGAGAACAGTACATCCATGCTTCTATTTCATTGTCAGAGGTGATTTTAAAAGTTAATTCTAATTGAGGTAGGAGATATTCTCCCATGGACAAGGATTTTATTTCCCTTGGCAGTTGGCTTACAATGCCCACTGTTAGGGACTGTGCCTCTGTTTTCTTAGGAAAGATTTGCTTTATAGCTTCTTCATCTCCTGATGTACCATCTGTTGCCTCATTAGAGGAGTCGGTTATGACTTCAATGGATGTAGACCCATTGCCTTTTTGCGATCCATACAGCTTTAACACCGCTTTATTGGGTCCTCTGCCTAGGGTTAGGGTTCCTTTGAGCCAGTCCGTCCTGGCTCTTGCTTCAAAAAGCCAAGGTCTTCCCAACAGCAGTGGGTATGAAGTCCCATAAGAATTTGGTTTGACCACCAAATATGTCGGCCAATAGCCTCTTCCTGCAAGGGTTGTTTTTACATATGGGAGGATGCCCAACGGTTTGACTCTACTTTGGTCTGCTAATCTGATAAGCCACTATGTAGGTTGAATTCCTTGCAACCCTAAGTCCTTCATTGTGACATCCTCATTATGTTTATTGATGAGCCTCCATCAATCAATGCATCTAAAATGAAACATCCTTCTATCCATACAGTAATCTCTGGGGTTCTAGGATCTAGGAAGGCATTAGCCACATCTACTTCCTTTACAAGCTCTAGGGCCTTATTGGTCTTGGTCGTTGTTGAAGGAGCGATCCTCAGTCCAAGCCTTCGTGTCAAGATGCTTTTGAATATCTTTTGGCAGCTGGGAGATAGCATCAGCAAACTGTCAGAATGTTAAGTTTGGTTTAAAAGTGTCTAGGTCCTTGACCAAGTCATAATCTTTAATAGGATCCACAAGCTTTTCCAGCCGACTGCTCTGGGAATGGGGCTATACCCATTTTCATCTTTCCTTTTTCTTCTAACAATTGCAACATCGGCACTTCTTCTATTTCTGAAAGTGCTTCTGTATCATCTATCTCTTGGGCCTTTGGTCCTGTCTCTGTAGCCTTCTGTGGCACTGTAGTGCTCTGTACTTTACTATTCTGTTCTGTACTGCTCTGTCCCTCTCTAGGTAGGTTGAACTTCACAGTCTTGGCAAGAGAGTCATTTCCATTCTGAACCACTAGTTCCTTCTTCTTGGTGCACTTAACAACAGCAACTTCCAACTCGACCAAATTAGAAGCAGGCTCTTGTACCTTCTATTGGCTATCAGTGGCATTGGCCTTTACAGGGGCTGGACTGGGACAGTCCTTTGCAGTGTTGCCTTTACCTTTACATCGGTTGCATAAGGGCTTGTAATCCACAGATCGTCTAGGGTTTGGACAATTTGGAAAGATATGTCCCTTTTCTCCACACCTATAACATTCCACCTCTGATCTCTGACCACCGCCGAACTGTCGTCCTCTATAACTTTGAGAGGGAAACCTCTTGGGTCCAATATCATGTGTTGTCATTTTGGATTCTAGCAAGTTGAATCTTGCATTTTCATCCTTCTGTCTTCGTTCACGCATCTCTTTCAGAAAGAAAATATCCTCTGTATGGTTCTTCCACAAACAGTAAGAACAAAAGGCTCCAGGAATGGTTGGTTTTCGGGTACATTCAGTAGCTAAATGTCCCGCTTGATGACACTTCCCACACCATGTATTAGAGAACATCACATCTCTTCCAGCCCCCACAGGAGTGGATATATTGGCAGTATTCACCTTCAGCGTCTGTAGCTACTCTATAATCACATCCAGAAGCTCTTTCTTGATACTTGCAATTGAGTTAGATAAATAGTCCTTCAGATTTTCACCTCCTGAAGTATTTGTAGTAGGATTTTGGGAAGCTTCTGTAATTACTGCATACACTGGTTGGGTAGATCCAGAAGGTCCTCTGTTCGGGCTCTAATTTAGAGCTCCTGTTGAGACTTGGGGTTGTTGATTCCAGTTGGTAGGATTCCACTGTTGTTGAGTCACCATTGGAGGGACTGTTTGAGGCCACTGTTGTTGTGGTTGAACCATCATTTGAGGTACTGTCGTCTGTGGTGACCACACTGGATTAGGTGCACTATACTGCGGCACTGTTTGCATCTGGAGATAAGGGTAGGGAACTGTCCCTGGGACTACATTTGGTGGTTATACCATTCCAGGCATGGGAGGAGGTAAGGCTCCTCTTCCTGGAGTCATTGATAGCCTTGCTTCAACTTCGTCATACAATCTTGCACCTTCCACTGCAGCTTGCAGATTGACTGGTCTTCTCAATTCCATAAACTTGCAAACTTCTGGTTGTAGGCCCTTGAGAAACACCCCTTTCTGGATACCTTCGTCAAAATGATGGTTAGTCCATCTCTTCAGGATGGATTCCATTCGCGAGACATAAGCTTCTACTCTTTCTCCAGAGGACTAACTTAAATTCATGAACTCCTCTCGCATTCGCTCTTCAAAACCTTCACGCCTGAATTTAGTGAGGAAGGCCAACTTCAGGTCGTCCCATGTGCCAAAAGTTCCTGCTGCTTGTCTCTCATACCACTAAAACGCTATGCCCTTGAAAGTGGCGAGGAAGATTGCTAACCAATGTTCAGGGGTTCTAGCATTGTTAGCCACACATGCTACCATAAACTCTGCTACATGAAGATCAGGGTCTTCATTGTACTCTCCCTTAAAAACTGGCAATGGGACTACATTTGCTTGCCTGTCATCAATATTTCCAAGACAAATCTAACTAGGAAGGGGACCTTGAGTCGCCATGGGGACTTTTGTAAAGAGTGCTTTTAGGGTGTCAAAGGAGGCTTTTGCTGCAAGCTCGTTCTCAGCTTTGATTTTTGCCTTCTCTCTTCTCACGTACCTCTAGACTCGTTCTAACGCTTGCCTCTTTATTGCATCATTCATAGGGGGTTGGCTCCAACCAGTTGGTCTGGACTCAATAGGATAGTATCAAAGAGGCTTCAGTCTCTGATGGATTCTCTGGCCAATATCTCCTCTGTGAGAAATGCGGGATCTAGAGCATGGCATAACCGGAAGCTATGGAGGATGGAAAGAGAAGTGTAGACTCATGATGGAATGGACACTGTTTGTTACACAAGTGAATTAGGTTCCAAGATTGAGACTTGGACTCATAAACACAATCTTGTGTATGTGGACAATGACATTGACACTTTACTGAAATGAAAAGAGTACTATCATTTCATTAAGAAAGGAAGTAAGTACAATGCTTTATAGGAAAGTAGGAAACTGCAGTAGGCACCATTGTGCATATGGGATAAGTTAGCCTGCATATCCTTGACCCTGAGACTCCATACAAAGAGGCTGTTTGAATGTGATTGCTGATTCTCAACACCCCTCCTCAATCACAACTAGGAAAGGCACAGAGTGTGTAGAGGCTGTAATGAGAACCACCTGCAAAGTGTGGGCATACCACAGACATGGCAAAACACTAGAGGCTGTTGCAGAAAAAAGCTAAGTGTGGGTACCATAAACATGGTGGACATCCAGAGGCTGTAACAGGGGCCTCACAAAGTGTACAGGGGCTATAATGCCAAGTTACATAAGGAGTTTACAAAGCTTATGGCAGGAAACATTAGGTCAAGGAAAATACAAGGCTATTAAAACAGTCTATCAGAATTATGAGAGTACAAGGACTGGTGAGTCTTGTCCTTCCGATCCTGGTGGTCTTCATCTTCATCTTCTTCCTTTGCTCCATTTTCTTCTTCTTCTTTGACTGCGACTAGATAGGCCTTTTGGGATCTCTTTCTTGCGTGGCAGAACTTCTCGGTGTGTCCGGTCCTTTTGCAGAAGTCACAAAAGAGCTGATCCTTCTTGCCTTTGTACCTGTTGCCAACATATAATGCATGCTCATCTCTAGAGGTACTTGGTTCTTCTTTAGTTTTTAGCTTCTTTTCTTCCTCTAACAGTGATGCCTAGATATCAACAAGTTCAGCATTTGGCATGTTGATTAAAGTTGTTGATACATTATTATATTCAGGAGGCAAGCTCTTAAGTAGAACACCGATGCAAACATCTTCATCCATTTTAATGTTGATTCCTGCAAGTTGGGTTAGGAGTCCTTCCATGTAATTAAGATGTGTGGCAAGTGATGTGCTGGACTTCATTTCAAGCCTGAAGAACTCAATCAGGAGACCATACTTTGATGATTTAGATTGTGCACCGAACAGGGTGTCAAGTCTTTTCCATGTATCCTGTGAGGTCTCACAGTTATCCACATGGTGGATATAACTGTCGTCTAGCTCCAGTTTGATAATGGCCTGAGCTCTGTCATCATTCTTTTGCCAAGTAGTTGCAAGGTCTGCGTCCCGAGGTTTCTTCTCTTTGCCATTTGTGATGGCCCAGAGACCCTTCTTCATCAGGATGAGCTTGATGCGGGTTTGCCAAGTGTGAAACCCGACTCCTTTGAATCGAGCATTTGGAGAGTCTTTTCCCATGTTAGATTTACGAGAACAGTAGCAAATCAACTTCAGACTTATTAGACTTGAGCAACAGAAGAATTGATTGAGAGACACAAGTGTTAAAAAACACTAACTGAGTGTCAATGAATACCAAATCTGCAAAAGTCTTTTACTCCATCAATGAATACCAAATCTGCAAAAGTCTTTTACTCCAAGTGATCTTCCCCTTCTTGATTTGATGCTGATGCCTTCAGATCTGAGTGACAATACTTTAACGAACTTCAGAGAGTATTGCTCAGTGATTAAAATCACTGTTGATAATTTAAGTGAGAAAAACAGTGAAAAAATGTCAAGATTTTGAAGCTTTTGGCTATGGTGGAATTAGGGTTTCTGAGACAGGGGCCTGGTTTTTTTGCTGATTGCAGGAGCTACAGTGGATCATTTTCAAAACTTTTTATATGCCTAGGAAGCTGATTTCGTGGGCTACAAAAGCCCTATCATAATCATCAAAATCGTGGACAGTATGCAGCACGCAGGAGCCGCGAACAGAATCGGCGCAGTCTGGGGCAGCGACGTCGAATTTGTGCAATGCCAGAGCTGTAGCTTGCCAATGTGGTTGTTTGTTGTGCCAGGATGAAGCGCCTTGAGTAGAGGAACAACTCCCTAGAAGAAATCATGGGCTGAAATGGCCTGGTTGAAGAGTTATGGAAGCTCCAAGCAAGGTAGGTCCTGTCTGGCTATGGCAGACACAGAGCAGAGATTGGGGATTTTCACAATGCTGAGCTCCAGATGGTCCAATGTCCTGGATTGATGTGATACAGGGAAGCTTTGTGAGTTGGGGAATACTTTTCCAGAAGGAAGCTCCAAGAGATTTGACCTGTGGAGTGAGATATAAGCAGCTCAATCTGACAGGGTGCTGCTGGCTATGGCTACCATGGAAGCTTCAGTGAGAGTAGAGTTGGGAGATGAAGTCATGAGCTGACATTGAGCTAGACTGAGGTTGAAAGGAATCAAGAGAGGCTAGACAAGCAATGCCATGCCCAACTAGGCTCTAATACCATGTGAGAAATGCGGGATCTAGAGCATGGCATAACCGGAAGCTATGGAGGATGGAAAGAGAAGTGTAGACTCATGATGGAATGGACACTGTTTGTTACACAAGTGAATTAGGTTCCAAGATTGAGACTTGGACTCATAAACACAATCTTGTGTATGTGGACAATGACATTGACACTTTACTGAAATGAAAAGAGTACTATCATTTCATTAAGAAAGGAAGCAAGTACAATGCTTTATAGGAAAGTAGGAAACTGCAGTAGGCACCATTGTGCATATGGGATAAGTTAGCCTGCATATCCTTGACCCTGAGACTCCATACAAAGAGGCTGTTTGAGTGTGATTGCTGATTCTCAACATCCTCTACTTCCTTCTTTTCAACATCTCTGAACTCAGCTTTCAAACCACTACAGAGGGAAAGATATTATGTTTTGAAAGTATCAAAACTCATTCTTCTTAGAATCATTGTTGCATCACTATAATAATGCCAACTTCTGAGGGTTTCAACAGTGTATGTTGTGAAAAACACTATGTCTACCAACTTCCAGTGGGTTAATAATTGAACAAACAGAAGATTATCAGTGCACCAAGTATCCCATGTATCTTGCTGTTGAGCATCCACGAACAAATTCCAACTCTTTTCCTTCTTGTCTTCGTGAATCTTCAAAAACCAAGACTCCTGAAGCTTCTTCACAATCTCCCACTTGATGATGTCTCGAAACTTCTCAATGAATGCCAAATCTTCCATGGATGGTCATTCTCTCTACTTCTACTCTTCAGTTTGTTCCCAAACAGTTTGCCACCAAGATGCAAGTTTCTACTGCTTCAACAGGAAGAGAAAACAGTGCACCACATAGAGCATGCATCATGATGGTGATATGTTTCCGCCATTGTGGAATGAACTTCTTGTGGAAAGTGGCTTTGATAATGAGAATCTCCAACTCTTCAGTGGAAGAAGGAACTTTGCAAACATCCATTGAATTCTCCTCTTCTTGGCAATGACATTTCTTTCATTTTCAGCCTCTTCTGGTGCTTGTTGATGGCAAGATTCCCCGGCTGCGCACCAAAAACATGGAGCCCCAAGAGGAACACCAAGGAAAGGGGAATTATCTTACAAGAAAATCTATCTTGTAACATCAACAAGATTTTGTTTCATTCTTTTGATCATCAAAACAAAGAAAACAGCAATTCTTCACGCAGCATCATAGTAGTTATCTCCCACGGATTTGATAGAATCAACCATAATCTTCAACATCTTCATAAATTCTTCAATATAATGATGAACACAAAGGAATACACCATATTTGTGTCAAGATTGTGGGAGAGAAGGAAGGAGTCTCACTTGTAGCTTTCTTGTTTGCACAATGGGGGAATACACACAGAGGTGGAGGCTGAAAATAATTTTTCTCTTCTTAGTTGTGTAAGCTAAAAAGAACTCTCATACAAAGAAATAGAAGAACCCTATATATGGGTCTCAAAACCAAACTCAACTAACTAAGGTGGCATACTAACTGAGCCACGAACTAGAGTAGATAAGGATAGCTGTCATCTAGCTATTATTCATGGGCGGTGTACCAACCACGTCTACAACTGACAAGTCGGTGACATAAATGCACAACGGTCACCCTGGCATATCACGAGTGGAGCTCGATATCTCAACACTCCCCCTCGAGCTCAATCCCAATTCCTGCACACCAAGCAGGTCTCTGAACTTGCGCAGCTTCTCTGCGCCCAATGCCTTTGTAAATATGTCAGCTACCTGATCCTCTGTGCTGACATAAACTAGATCAATAAGACCTAGTAAAACCCTCTCTCGCACATAGTGATAATGCACCTCAATGTGCTTTGTTCTAGCATGATAGACTGGGTTATTTTCCAAGTGTATACTACTCATGTTGTCACAATAAATGACAACTGGCCCATCTGTAGACTGATGCATATCAAAAAGTAGCTTATGCAACCAAGCTACCTCACATGCAGCCATTGCTGCACCCCTGTACTCAGCCTCTGTGCTCGACAAGGCAACTGTAGGCTGTTTTTTGCTGCTCCAAGTGACTGCAGCACTCCCAAAAGAGAACACATACCCACTGGTAGATCGTCTATCAGAAATACTACCAGCCCAATCAGCATCAGTGTATCCATGCAACTGTATCTAAACCCCAGTCTCATAAAATAGTCCATACTGCAATGTGGACTTCACATACCTGAGTATGCGTCTAGCCGCATCCAAATGCGGTTTTCTTGGAGCCTGCATAAACTGACTTACCAATCCAACAGCATAGCTCAAATCTGGCCTGGTAATAGTCATATAAATCAAGCTTCCTACTATGCGTCTGTACACAGTAGGGTCTTCCAGAAGCTCACCTGCATCTGCGCTCAACTTCACATTCTGCTCCAAAGGAACTGAAATAGGCTTACAGCCTGTCATCCCATATTTGGACAGCATGTCCAATCCATACTGCCTTTGCAAGAGCTGTATCCCACTTGGTGATCTAATCACCTCAATGCCCAAGAAATAACGCAGCTCTCCCAAATCCTTCGTCTCAAACTTCTGCTTCAATAGCATTTTCACATGAAGGATATCTTCATCACTGTCACTTGTCATAATCAAATCATCAACATAAATGACAAGTAGCATAATACCTTTCTCTGTTTTTCTCACATAAAGTGAGAAATCTGCCTTGGAAATCTGAAAGCCAATAGTGACAAGATACTATCCTATCTTGTCAGACCATGCTCTAGGTGCTTGCTTCAAGCCATACAAGGCTTTCTTCAACCTACAAACAAACTCAGGATGAACAGCATGCACATAACCTGGTGGCTGCTCCATATAGACCTCTTCTTGCAAATCACCATGCAAGAAGGCATTCTTTACATCCATCTGATGTAAAGACCATCCCTTTGATGCAGCCATAGCAATGACTGCTCTTACGGTTGCAATCCTTGCAACCGGACTGAATGTTTCTTCATAGTCAATGCCATATGTTTGTGCATACCCCTTGACTACTAATCTTGCCTTGTATCTGTTCACAGAACCATCTGCATTGTGCTTCACCTTATAAACCCACTTACAGCCAATTGCATTCTTACCTTTAGGCAAAGGTACCAATTCCCATATAGCATTTGCTTCCAAGGCATCCATTTCTTCATCCATGGCTTTCTCCCATTTTTCTTTTCCCATGGCTTGCTCAAAAGAAGTGGGTTCTGGTTCCTGTATCACCTTGACCATATATGCATAGTGAATGGCTGTAAATCCATCATATTTCAGCCTATCCACAGGATACCTAACTCTGGTAGACCTGCGCAAAGTGGGTTCACTCCCAGGTGCTCTCAAAACATCCCTGGTCTTCCTTACTCCAGGTGTAACAATAGAAGGAATACCCAACTCATCATCAATGCTCTATTCTAAGCCACTGGATTCACCATCCACATAAGAGTGACCTGCATTCACATCAAACATGGGCTGATCTACCTTCTCTTTTCCTTTTCGTGATACCTGCATACCACTATCTGCATTGCTTTGAGAAGATTCTCCTGATCTCAATCTGCCTGTCCATGGAGAAGAATGTGAACCACTGCTAGAGGACGCTCGAGGTCCACTAATATCTTGTGACTGCTGCTGAGAATTCTGTGCAACATTACCATTTTGTGCATCTACATTATCAATCACATTTACTGGTTTATACCAGCTACTCATCTCATCAAAAACAACATCTCTGCTCACTGTAAACTTACGAGTAGAAGGGTTATAGCATCTATATCCTTTTTGCTGCAGAGAATAACCAATAAAGATGCACTTCTCAGCTTTTGGATCCAACTTGGATCTCAACTCATCTGGCACATGAACATAGGCAATGCAGCCAAAATTTTTCAAATGAGAAATATTTGGTTTCCTACCAGTATACCTCTCCTCTGGAGTCATGCCATGTATTGCTGCAGTGGGAGTCCTGTTCATTATATAGACTGCTGTAGCAACTGCCTCAACCCAATAAAAATCTGGCAAGTCTTTTTCATTGAGCATGGCACGAGATACCTCTCCAATATGCCTGTTTTTTCTTTCTGCAATTCCATTTTGCTTTGGGGTATGACTGCATGAATATTGCTGCTTTATGCCATGCTCCTGCAAGAACCTTGCAAACTCATTTGAGAGGTACTCTCCCCCTCCATCTGACCTTAGGCATTTTATCTGCAGACCTGTTTCTTTTTCAACCATAGCTTTAAGAGTTTTGAAATGCCCAAAAACTTCACTTTTCTTTTTCATAAAATACACCCAAACTTTTCTGCTATAATCATCGATAAAAGTGACAAAATAATGATAGCCTCCAAGAGATGTAGCTTTAGTAGTCCACACATCAGAGTGGATTAATTCCAATGGCTTCTTACTCTCTTGAACATGTCTAGGAAATGGTTTCCTTGCCTGTTTTCCAAACTGACAGGCTTCACATACCTTATGCATTTCTGCAACCTTGAATTTAGGCAATCCTGCAACAATGTTTTGGGCCTGCATTGATTTAAGTCGCTGTACATTAACATGACCAATGCGTTTATGCCAGATATCAATATCTGCAACTACACCTGTCCCATGTGCAAACATTGCTGCACTCAATTCAGGCATGTCTGCATCCAATGTAAACATTCTGCCCTTCTTCTTTCCTTTTGGTATCAAGCGACCTTTATTTTTCATATTCTCAACAAAGCATCCATGAGGATTAAATCTGACCTGTAAGCCCTGCTCAACCATTTGACCAACAGAAACCAGATTCTTGGTGATATTCGGGACATGAAATACATCGGATAGGTATTTCTTTTTCCCATCCTGCATAGACAAGGGAATTTTTCCAATCTGCACAATAGGATGTGCAGTATCATCACCAGTCTCCACAAATCCTGGTTTTTCCATTTTCCTTGCATCCTCCATCCATTCTACATGACTTGTCATGTGGTTTGATGCACCTGAGTTAACATACCATACATCATTGCTTTCTTCTACACTTATCACAGAATTGTTCATGTGCTGCACCATGAACAAATGCTCATTTCTATCATCACCCTGTCTACCAGAAGATGTATAATTCCCTTGTTGCAGTTTTCCATTCATGATGTCATTCTGCTTTTTATAGCAGTCTTTAGCCATATGACCCATTTTACCACAGTAGTAGCATTCAACATTACTGTTTGCATTTTGGCCTCTTTGCCATCCACCACGACCTCTTTGGCTCCCCCTACCTCTAGAGTTACCACGTCCTCCTCCATAGGACTGGTTTTCTTGAGTTTGCTGCATATTTTGATTTCTACCACGGCCTCCTCTACCTCTGCCTCTACCTCTTCCAGTATTTGAGTAGAAGACAGCTTCTTTTGAAGTTCCTCCTGAAGAAGATGCACCACCATTTCTCTGCTCCTCAGAAATTAGAAGAGCAATCAACTCCTCAAAATCAGGAAATCTTTCACGAACTGAAATGGATGTTCGAAACTGTGCATAATCCTTTCCTAGACCATTCAAGGTCACAGAAACTAAATCATCATCTTCCACTGGTGACCCAATGGAAGCAAGTGCATCTGCAAACTTCTTCACCTTCATGTGGTAGTCATTGATGCTCATATTTTCTCTTTGCACATTATGCAACTCTTGCTTGAGCTGCATTTTCCTGGCTTGCGTATTTGTGCTATACATTTTTGACAAAGTGTCCCATGCCTCCTTTGGCGTACTTGCATCTTGAATATGCACAATCATAGAGTCTGAAATGCTGATAGATAGCCAATACATAACTTTCCTGGCTCTCTCATGCCATGCTTTAAATGCCTGCATTTGTTGTTGATTGGGAACATCAGGAAGAACTGGCTCTTCTTCATTTCCTGCAACAAATTCCCAATATCCTTTTCCCATAAGGAAATTTGTCATTCTAAACTTCCATGCTTGGAAGTTGTTCTTGTCAAGCTTTTCAGTGACAATTTGTGAGAGAGAATCAGACGCCATTACAGAACACTGCAAAAAGTTCTGTCACTGCAAAGAACACAGCTTCAGCCTCACAAGGGCTAATTTGCAAAACTGACGAAAGTGGTATTTGACCATACAGTCACTTCCTAGTGACGATTTTGCATCAGCAGGCAACAAGGATGATTCTGTAACTCCCAATGTCTCTGCACATAAGCATACGATGCAATTTCTATAGTAACTTTTCACCGACCTGTAGAACAGTGGTCGCACAGCATAAAACTGGGCCTTTTCCTGAGTGCGTGCAGAAAACTTCCGCCTCCAAAACAGGCCCCGAAATGGCCTCAAATAAAAAAAACAAGGTCGCCGAGGGTTAAAGCCCTCGCCCGCAGCATATACTGCCCTCTTGCTTCACCACGAAGGGCGTCTCAACCTGAGACAATGCACTCTTGCAATTTCCGGCTGTGCTACCTGCAGAGATCTGCTCCCAAAACAGAAAATGAAAGCAACACTGCTCCTCTTACCAGAACACCGTGAGCTTGGCTTGCTTTCTTGAGCTCCTTACCACGAACAAGGCTCTGATACCATATCAAGATTGTGGGAGAGAAGGAAGGAGTCTCACTTGTAGCTTTCTTGCTTGCACAATGGGGGAATACACACAAAGGTGGAGGCTGAAAACAGTTTTTCTCTTCTTAGTTGTGTAAGCCAAAAAGAACTCTCATACAAAGAAATAGAAGAACCCTATATATGGGTCTCAAAACCAAACTCAACTAACTAAGGTGGCATACTAACTGAGCCACGAACTAGAGTAGATAAGGATAGATGTCATCTAGCTATTATTCATGGGCGGTGTACCAACCACGTCTACAACTGACAAGTCGGTGACATAAATGCACAATGGTCACCCTGGCATATCACGAGTGGAGCTCGATATCTCAACAATTTGAATGGAAATAAATCACATATTATTCATCTTCAATATCTTCATAGTTCTCTCTCTCAATCTCTCATATACAATTACACTGTTTTGATAGAATTGACTATCTCTGACTCTATCTCTCTCTCCACCAATAGTACATCATATCCTCACTACAATTCTCTCATAATAACCCTTAATAATCCTTCTTAGGGCGTGGATATACCTCCCAAGAGGTATGTCTGATATGAAGAGTCACCAGAGCCACTACAGCGTCTTTTCACAGCTCACTACTGTCACAGTCACTTAGTCTTCTCTTCAGTCTTCAGCAGCTGTATCTTCCACTTGTTTTAGCTCTTTTGAACTTAGATTCATCCTTTCCAAAGGTTAGAAAACTTTCCCAAAGTCACACGTACATTCTATAGAACTCTTACAAAAGGTCTACAGAACAGTCACAGTACAGCACCAGAACAGCTACAGTACAGTTACAGTACAGAGACAGAGGTTCTATAGAGGGTCTACAGAAGGTCATCAGAACCTCATAACTCATACTCAAACCATTCCAAACTCTCAAAAACTATTCAATAATCTTTCAAAAGATCTTAATCTTCATCAACCATCAATCCATGCTTCATACAGAAGATAATCAGAACAAAACAGAAGCTATACAGAAGGTATACATAACCAATCAGAAGCTCAACAGAACATCATAGAACCTCATATCTCCACCGAGAATCATCATGAACTTCTAAAACATAATCAATATCATCCAAAACACTCTCAAATACTTCCATTAACAGTCATACATCACTCTAAATCCATCAAAAATCAATCATTCAGACCTTAAAAACAATAAAAATCAGTCAAAAATTCAATCTTTTTCCACTCTCAATAGATAGTTAGAGGCAGGAATGATGGATATGGAAAGAATTGTTGAGATATCGAGCTCTACTCGTGATATGCCAGGGTAACCGTTGTGTATTTATGTCACCGACTTATTAGCTGCAGATGCTGTTGGTACACCGCCCATGAATAATAGCTAGATGACAACTATCCTTATCTACTCTAGTTTGTGGCTCAGTTAGTATGCCACCTTAGTTAGTTGAGTTTGGTTTGAGACCCATATATAAGGTTCTTCTATTTCTCTATACTAGAGTTCTTTTGGCTTACACAACTAAGAATATGAAAACTGTTTTCAGCCTCCACCTTTGTGTGTATTCTCCCATTGTGTAAGTGAGAAAGCTACAAGTGAGACTCCTTCCTTCTTTCCCACAATCTTGACATGGTATCAGAGCCTGGTTCGTGGTAAGGAGCTCAAGAAAGCAAACCAAGTTCACGGCGTTCTGGTAAGAGGAATAGTATTGCTTTCATTTTTCGAGTTTGGGAGCAAGTCTCTGCAGGTAGCACAGCCGGAAAGTGGAAGAGTACATTGTCTCAGATTGAGACACCCTTCGTGGTGTAGCAAGAGGACAGTATATACTGCGGGATAAGGGCTTTAGCCCTTGGTTGCCTATTTTTTTGATTCGAGGCCATTTCGGGGCCTGTTTTGGAGACGGCAGTTTTTCGCATGCACTCAGGAAAAGGCCCTGTTTTTTTATGTGCGACCACTGTTCTACAGGTCGGTGAAAAGTTTCCGTAGAAATTGTATTATATGCCTGTGCGCAGAGACATTGGGAGTTACAGAATCATCCTTGTTGCCTGTTGATGCAAAATCGTCACTAGGAAGTGACTGTGTGGTCAAATATCACTTTCGTCAGTTTTGCAGATTTGCCCTTGTGAGGCTGAAGCTGTGTTTTTTGCAGTGAGAATTTTTTGCAGTGTTCTATAATGGCGTTTGATTCCCTTTCACAGATTGTCACTAAAAAGCTTGACAAGAACAACTTCCAAGCATGGAAGTTTAGAATGACGAACTTACTTATGGGAAAAGGATATTGAGAATTCGTTGCAGGAAACGAAGAAGAACCAGTTCTTCCTAATGTTCCCAATCAACAACAAATGCAGGCATTTAAAGGATGGCATGAGAGAGCCAGAAAAGTTATGTACTGGCTATCTATCAGTATTTCAGACTCTATGATTGTGCATATTCAGGATGCAAGTACACCAAAGGAGGCATGGGATACTTTGTCAAAAATGTATAGCACAAATACGCAAGCCAAGAAAATGCAGCTCAAGCAAGAGTTGCACAATGTGCAAAGAGAAAATATGAGCATCAATGACTACCACATGAAGGTGAAGAAGATTGCAGATGCACTTGCTTCCATTGGGTCGCCAATGGAAGATGATAATTTAGTTTCTGTGACCTTGAATGGTCTAGGAAAGGATTATGCATAGTTTCGAACATCGATTTCCATCCGTGAAAGATTTCCTGATTTTGAGGAGTTGATTGTTCTTCTAATTTCTGAGGAGCAGAGAAATGGTGGTGCATCTTCTTTAGGAGGAACTTCAAAAGAAGCTGTCTTCTACTCAAATATCGGAAGAGGTAGAGGCAGAGGTAGAGGAGGCCGATCTGGAGGCCGTGGTAGAAATCAGAATATGAAGCAAACTCAAGAAAACCAGTCCTATGGAGGAGGACGTGGTAACTCTAGAGGCAGGGGGAGCCAAAGAGGTCATGGTGGATGGCAAATAGGCCAAAATGCAAATAGCAATGTTGAATGCTACTACTGTGGTAAAATGGGTCATATGGCTAAAGACTGCTATAAAAAGTAAAATGACATCATGAATGGAAAATTGCAACAAGGGAATTATGCATCTTCTAGTAGACAGGGTGATGACAGAAATGAGCATTTGTTTATGGTACAGCACATGACTAATTCTGTGACAAGTGCAGAAGAAAGCAACGATGTGTGGTATGTTGACTCAAGTGCATCAAACCACATGACAGGTCATGCAGAATGGATGCAGGATGCAAGGAAAATGAAAAAACCAGGATTTGTGGAGACTCGTGATGATACTGCACATCCTATTGTGCAGATTGGAAAAATTCCTTTGTCTATGCAGGATGGGAAAAAGAAATACATGTCCGATGTATTTCATGTCCCGAATATCACCAAGAATCTGGTTTCTGTTGGTCAAATGGTTGAGCAGGGCTTGCAGGTCAGATTTAATCCTCATGGATGCTTTATTGAGGATATGAAAACTAAAGGTCGCTTGATAGCAAAAGGAAAGAAGAAGGGCAGAATGTTTACGTTAGATGCAGACATGCCTGAATTGAGTCCAGCAATGTTTGCACATGGGGCCGGTGTAGTTGCAGATATTGATATCTGGCATAAACACATTGGTCATGTTAATGTACAACGACTTAAATCAATGCAGGCCCAAAATATTATTGCAGGATTGCCTAAATTCAAGGTTGCAGAAATGCATAAGGTATGTGAAGCCTATCAATTTGGAAAACAGGCAAGAAAACCATTTCCTAGACATGTTCAAGAGAGTAAGAAGCCATTGGAATTAATCCACTCTGATGTATGGACTACTAAAGCTGCATCTCTTGGAGGCTGTCATTATTTTGTCACTTTTATTGATGACTATAGCAGAAAAGTTTGGGTGTATTTTATGAAAAATAAAAGTGAAGTGTTTGGGGATTTCAAAACTCTTAAAGCTATGGTTGAAAAAGAAACAGGCCTACAAATAAAATGCCTAAGGTCAGATGGAGGGGGAGAGTACCTCTCAAATGAGTTTGCAAGGTTCCTGCAGGAGCATGGCATAAAGTAGCAATATTCATGCAGTCATACCCCACAACAAAATGGAATTGCAGAAAGGAAAAACAGGCATATTGGAGAGGTATCTCGTGCCATGCTCAACGAAAAAGACTTGCCAGATTTTTACTGGGCTGAAGCAATTGCTACAGCAGTCTACATAATGAACAGGACTCCCACTATAGCAATACATGGGATGACTCCAGAGGAGAGGTATACTGGTAGGAAACCAGATATTTTTCATTTGAAGATTTTTGGTTGCATTGCCTATATTCATGTGCCAGATGAGTTGAGATCCAAGTGCATCTTAATTGGTTACTCTCTGCAATAGCAGAAAGGGTATGCTACAACCCTTCTACTCGTAAGTTTACAGTGAGCAGAGATGTTTTTAATGAGATGAGTAGATGTATAAACCAGTAAATGTGATTGATGATATAGATACACAAAATGGTAATGTTTCACAGAATTCACAGCAGCATCACAAAATATTAGTGGACCTGGAGTGTCCTCTAGCAGTGGTTCACATTCTTCGCCATGGACAGGCAGATTGAGATCAAGAGAATCTCCTCAAAACAATGCAGATAGTGGTATGCAGGTTTCACGAAAAGGAAAAGAGAAGGTAGACCAGCCCATGTTTGATGTGAATGCATGTCACTCTTATGTGGATGGTGAATCCAGTGGCTCAGAACAGAGCATTGATGATGAGTTGGGTATTCCTTCTATTGTTACACCTGGAGTAAGGAAGACTAGGGATGTTTTGAGAGCACCTGGGAGTGAACCTACTTTGCGCAGGTCTACCAGAGCTAGGTATCCTGTGGATAGGCTGAAATATGATGGATTTAAAGCCATTCACTATGTCTATATGATCAAAGTGATACAGGAACCAGAACCCACTTCTTTTGAGCAAGCCATGGGAAAAGAAAAATGGGAGAAAGCCATGGATGAAGAAATGGATGCCTTGGAAGCAAATGCTACATGGGAATTGGTACCTTTGCCTAAAGATAAGAATGCAATTGGTTGTAAGTGGGTTTATAAGGTGAAACACAATGCATATGGTTCTGTGAATAGATACAAGGCAAGATTAGTAGTCAAGGGGTATGCACAAACATATGGCATTGATTATGAAGAAACATTCAGTCCTATTGCAAGGATGGCAACCGTAAGAGCAGTCATTCCTATGGATGCATCAAAGGGATGGTCTTTACATCAGATGGATGTAAAGAATGCCTTCTTGCATGGTGATTTGCAAGAAGAGGTCTATATGGAGTAGCCACCAGGTTATGTGCATGCTGTTCATCCTGAGTTTGTTTGCAGGTTGAAGAAAGCCTTGTATGGCTTGAAGCAAGCACCTAGAGCATGGTCTAACAAGATAGGATAGTATCTTGTCACTATTGGCTTTCAGATTTCCAAGGTAGATTTCTCACTTTATGTGAGAAAAACAGAGAAAGGTATTATGCTACTTGTCATTTATGTTGATGATTTGATTATGACAGGTGATAGTGATGAAGATATCCTACATGTGAAAATGCTATTGAAGTAGAAGTTTGAGATGAAGGATTTGGGAGAGCTGCGTTATTTCTTGGGCACTGAGGTGATTAGATCACCAAGTGGGATACGACTCTTGCAGAGGCAGTATGGATTGGACATGTTGTCCAAATATGGGATGACAGGTTGTAAGCCTATTTCAGTTCCTTTGGAGCAGAATGTGAAGCTGAGCGCAGATGCAGGTGAGCTTCTGGAAGACCCTACTATGTACAGACGCATGGTAGGAAGTTTGATTTATATGACTATTACCATGCCAAATTTGAGCTATGCTATTGGATTGGTAAGTCAGTTTATGCAGGCTCCAAGGAAACCGCATTTGGATGCGGCTAGACACATACTCAGGTATGTGAAGTCCACATTGCAATATGGACTATTTTATGAGACTGGGGTTCAAATACAGTTGCATGGATACACTGATGTTGATTGGGCTGGTAGTATTTTTTATAAACGATCTACTAGTGGATATGTGTTCTCTTTTGGGAGTGCTGCAGTCACTTGGAGCAGCAAGAAACAGCCTACAGTTGCCTTGTCGAGCACAGAGGCTAAGTATAGGGGTGCAGCAATGGCTGCATGTGAGGTAGCTTGGTTGCATAAGCTACTTTATGATATGCATCAGCCTACAGATGGGCCAGTTTTCATTTATTGTGACAACATGAGCAGTATACACTTGGCAAATAACCCAGTCTATCATGCTAGAACAAAGCACATTGAGGTGCATTATCACTATGTGCGAGAGAGGTTTTTACTAGGTCTTATTGATCTAGTTTATGTTAGCACAGAGGATCAGATAGCTGACATATTCACGAAGGCATTGGGCGAAGAGAAGCTGCGCAAGTTCAGAGACCTGCTTGGTGTGCAGGAATTGGGATTGAGCTCGAGGGAGAGTATTGAGATATTGAGCTCCACTCGTGATATGCCAGGGTGACCGTTGTGCATTTATGTCACCGACTTGTTAGCTGCAGATGCGGTTGGTACACTGCCCATGAATAATAGCTAGATGACAGCTATCCTTATCTACTCTAGTTCTTGGCTCAATTACTATGCCACCTTAGTTAGTTGAGTTTGGTTTGAGACCCATATATAGGGTTCTTCTATTTCTCTATACTAGAGTTCTTTTGGCTTACACAACTAAGAAGAGGAAAACTGTTTTCAGCCTCCACCTTTGTGTGTATTTCCCCATTGTGTAAGTGAGAAAGCTACAAGTGAGACTCCTTCCTTCTCTCCCATAATCTTGACAAGCATGGCAGTGGTAGTGGCTGTGGATGGGATTCTCAAAAATCTCGGTCCAAGTTTCGTGGGAAGTCACGTAGCAAATCCCGTGGTAGGAATGCAGATGTTACTTGTCACCATTGTGGGAAAAAGGGCCATTATTAGGCCACAATGCCATGAAATACGCAATGAAAGGCACAAAGATAAGGGGAAAGACAAAATGCAAGATAAGTCTTCTGATCGCAGCATAGTGCCTGCAAAGTCTAGTGTTAAAATTGAAGAGATCAATGTTATGCAACCTAAGGATGTTGATGATGATGATTATATCCTTGCAGCTTCTTCTAGTGCTTCACAAATGACAGAGATACACTCTATGTATGCATAGTGTTGGCTCTTGGGCTCAGGTGCATCCTTTCATGTGACATCTTGTCGAGAGTGGTTTCATTCATATCGTACTGTTTCGGGTTTTGTGTGCTTGGGTGATGACAGCTCTCTTGATATTATGGGCATTGGTGATGTAAGGCCGCAGTTTCCTTCTGGTAGTAGTTTTGTTATGCAGGATGTACGTTATGTACCTCCTTTGACACGCAGTCTCATGTTAGTTGGACAGCTTGATGACGCAGGATATCATGTATGTTTTGGAGACTTTGCATGGAAGATCACTCGTGGTAGACTTGTGATTGCGAGAGGTGCCAAGGCTAGCAGTCTCTACCCCTTGATTATATCAGCTTCTTCCCTTGATCATGTTTTGTCTGTGGGTTCTATCCCACATGTATCTCTTTGGCATGCCCGTTTGGGCCATATGTCTTTGAAGGGAATGAAAATGATTTTTGGTTTGTAGTACTTACTGCCCCTTGATTATACATGTTTTGATTCATGTGAGCATTGTCTTTATGGCAGGTAGA
Organism: Lygodium microphyllum; assembly: GCF_053477565.2. Classification (NCBI taxonomy): domain Eukaryota; kingdom Viridiplantae; phylum Streptophyta; class Polypodiopsida; order Schizaeales; family Lygodiaceae; genus Lygodium; species Lygodium microphyllum. Next base: position 72,686,536 of record NC_141140.1, read on the forward strand.
CTAGGTCTATGCATAAGAAGTCTGGTAGGCCATGCATGAGTGAGCCCTTGGCATTGGTACATTCGGATGTCTGTGGGCCCATGCCTTGTCAGTCTATAGGTGGTGCAAAGTATTTTATTACGTTCATAGATGATTTTTCACGGAAATTTTGGGCTTATCCCATTAAGCTGAAATCCGATGTCTTGGCTATGTTTCAGAGATGGCTTGCATTGGTTGAGAACCAGTCTGGGTATAGGCTAAAATGCCTAAGGACAGATAATGGGGGTGAGTATGTCTCACATGCTTTTGAGCAGTTATGTGATGAGAGGGGTATTAAGCGTCAGTTGATCGCCCCCTACACCCCCCAGAATAGTTTGGCTGAGCGGACGAATAGAACCATCCAAGAGCGTGTACGCAGTATGCTTAGCCATGCAGGCCTACCACAGAGCTTTTGGGCTGAGGCAGTTAGTACAGCTGGGCATGTCATAAACAGATCACCCTTTAGTGGTTTGGATTTCCAGGTTGCAGAGGAGGTATGGACTGGAAAACCTCCCTCTTATGCTCATCTCCGTGTCTTTGGATGTGAGGCATTTTGCCATGTGCCCAGGAACAAGAGAAGTAAGTTGAATCCCAAGAGTATCAAATGCATTTTCCTTGGTTATGGGGATGTAAGTGAGATGGGTTACCGTCTTTGGGATCTGCCGGCGCGGAAAGTTATCCGCAGTCATGATGTAGTCTTCCATGAAGACAAAATGCATAGGCAGCCTGAGAGAGTTGTTGAGATCCACAGGGTCATATTTCAGGAGGAGCCGAGAGCTCCCACATAGCCAGTTGGACAGCCTACAGCTACAGCAGATGCTCATGGTCAGGGTGTTGGATAGGCAACTAGGTAGGCAGCAGAGCCTGCCGTGAGATGGTCTACTAGAGATAGACATCCACCTGATAGATTTCAGCCCTCCATGCGTTATGTCTTGGTTACAGATATAGGAGAGCCTTTCACCTATGCTGAGGCTATGCGTAGGGGTGACAGTCACTCTTGGGAGAGGGCTATGCAGTCTGAGATAGACTCCTTGCATAAGAATGACACTTGGGATTTAGTTTCCTTGCCTACGGGCAAGAAGGCTTTTCCATGCAAGTGGGTGTACAAGCTAAAAAGTACCCCTAGACACCCCAAGTCAGCATACAAGGCTAGATTGGTAGCAAAGGGTTTTAAGTAGGAGCATGGTGTGGACTATGACGAGATCTTTTCTCCTGTGGTTAAGATGACCACCTTGCGCTTAGTATTCCCTTTGGTTGCTCAACTTGACTTGGATTTATACCAGATGGATGTCAAGATGGCTTTCTTACATGGGGACTTGCATGATGAGATTTATATGGAGCAGCCTAAGGGCTTTGTAGAACCTGGCAGGCAGCACCTACTGTGCAAATTGAAGAAAAGTCTTTATGGCTTAAAACAGGCACCTAGGGAGTGGTATCATAAGTTTGATGCCTAAGGGCTTTGCAGAACCTGGCAGGCAGCACGTAGTGTGCAAATTGAAGAAAAGTCTTTATGGCTTGAAACAGGCACCTAGGGAGTGACATCATAAGTTTGATGCCTTGGTACTCTATGTGGATGATATGCTGATTGTAGGCAAAAGCTCATGATAAGCTAGATGCTCTGAAGGCTTAGCTTAAGAAGAGCTTTGAGATGAAAGATCTGGGATAGGCCGCTCACATACTTGGTATGTGCATTAGACGCGACAGGCATCAGGGACTCCTCTACTTGTCATAGAGGGAGTACATTCATAAAGTCCTTGAGTGCTTCCGCATGCAGGACGTAAAGCCTATTGGCTGTCCATTTCCTTCTTATGTGAAGGTCTCACAGGTTGATTGTCCACAGACAAAAGAGCAGATGTCCGAGATGGCCAAGATTCCCTATGCATCCGCAGCGGGCAGTCTTATGTATGCCATGATAGCCACTCGTCCAGATATTGCCTTTGAGTTGGTGTTGTGGCACGATGATATGGCTACACCTGGCAAGAATCATTGGGATGCCGTGAAGGGTATCATGAGGTACCTGAAGGGCACTACAGATATGTGCATATGCTATGGCAGCCAGGATACAAGAGTCATGGGGTATACTGACTCTGATTATGCAGGATATGTAGATAGTAGGAAGTCCACTTCCGGCTATGTATTCACCTATGCTGGAGGTGTTGTTTCTTGGATGTCTAAGGTGCAGAAATGCACGGCCCTTTCTACTACAGAGGCCGAGTATGTTGCAACCACTGAGGCTTGCAAGGAGGCCATTTGGTTGGGTCGTTTAGTTACTGACCTTGGTATTGATGCTATCCCTACACTGCATTCGGATTCTATGAGTGCTATTCAGTTAGCAAGAATCCGGTCTTCTATGCGAAGATGAAACACATTGAGGTGAGGTATCACTTCATACGTGGGGTCGTTGAGGACAAGTCTGTTGATCTTGTCAAGATCTCGACTGACCAGAATCCTGCAGATCTGCTCACGAAAAGCCTCTCTACAAAGCGCTTTGCCTTCCTCGGGAGGTTGATGGGTGTGGGATGAGATGACGTCTTTCCTCATCCTATTGTACATGTGTACATGTTGTACTGTCTTTTTCTTTTTCTTTTCACTCCTCACTAGGTCAGATTCGCCTTTAAGTGGGAGGTTGTTAGGGGTAAATGCGCCTCTACCTAGTCGCCCGTGTATTACTACACTGACAGTCACCGCCACTGCACACTGCAGGTGGTGGGCGCCCGTCACCGTCACTTTATTCTTTCTTCTTTTAGTGACAGTTTGAATAAAGGAAGGCCTGGTCACACATTGTGACTGTTGGAGTTCCCATTTCTAGTCTCTCCCTTTCTTGCTCTTGCTCTCCCGCCATAGCTCTCGAGTCCAACCTTCGATCCGTCGCTCCCTTTCATGATCAATTCTTCTTGAGGCAGGGAGAGAGAGAGAGAGAGAGAGAGAGAGAGAGAGAGAGAGAGAGAGAGAATCTTTTGGATAGAACAAAAGATAATATTGGATGCTGATTAGAGGTAGATTAAAAGCTAAGATTACAGGCATATTAGGGATTGATTAGGGTCTATCATGACTGAAATCAAGAGAAATAGACAAAATCCAACTGGGTAAAAAAGAACACAGATATAGTGAATCAAAGAGGTGTAATTGTGTGATTTGAATGTTAATCTAAATTAAAATTGGCATATATTTTTCTTTACAAGATGCAAGTGCAAGACATACCAAGAAGAGAAAGAGAGATATTCACTTTCGATTGGAGGATGAATATGCACCAATGTTCAAAAGAACTGTAGAAAGGGATGATACAATAAGATACAAGATGCAACAGGAAAGAAATGCATGGAAAAAAAACGTGGACCTTTGGGTTGATGGGTGCATTTATCCACCCGATCCAGTCACTCAAAGGCCACCACAATTTGAAGGGCTTACATAATTTGTAAAGTTCATTTGTGAAGGCAATGAAGGATTGTATGGATACACATGCAGACTTGTCACACAAGGATTAGCAAGGGTTCATCAAGCCTTGACAAATATGCAGACAAGATTACAAGGGAATATGCAATTTTTGATGGAAAAGGATAGATTATTGGTTGAGAAGGATATGGAGAACCAGAGCCTACAATAAGCAATTTATGTCATTGAAGATGCTATGCAGGCTACACACATGCAAAATATGGAATTACAATCTAAAGTTATGGACTTGGAGAAGGAGAATCAAAACATAAAGAGGAAGCTCACAAAAACTTTGGAGATTGTAACAAGCAGGATACACATTGACTAGGGTTTAGACACCTAGTCACACTGATCAGGGTATATAAGGTGTAAGAGCCATAGATTAGGGCAACCAATTATTATCAAGAACATACTCTTCACCTTCATCTCTTGCTTCCATGGCTTCCTTCTTCCCTCTTTTTTTTGTCTTTCTCTCTCCTCTTCTAGTCTTCATTCTCTTCTTCTTTCTTGCTCTCTTTATCTCTCTTTAGCTCTTCTTCTCTCTCCTCTCAGCTTCATTCATTAGAAATGATATTAGAGCTTCAGGATTTGGTCCTTTTCTCCTTTCCCCTTTCTTCCTTTTCAAATCCCAAAAACCCTAGTTACTCAGCTTACAGGTACCAGTACAACAAGAAGGACTGTAGTTAACTTCAATTTTTTGGAGCAAGCAGGAGCTATGGCTAGAGACTCAGACATATCTGGCAGTAAAATGGTTAAAATAGCAGGTCATCACTTCTTTTGATGTAAAATTTAAGGGTTTGCTTTAGCACCTTTCTCTCTCCTCCCAAGCAAGCTGCCATAGCCACATAGTAGAGAGAACTCCTCTTTTTCCCCAGACCAGTCATGGGAGTGCAAACCTGAAGTCCCGGGAGCCTTCCCCACTTGCCCCAACCAAGGGCAATACCCTTGAGAAGGGTCACAGGCCAGGAGAGAGCCCAAGGAATAGCCCCCAATTTGTGATGCATTTTGCGCTGTTGTTCCCTGCTCTGCCTGCTTCCTCCCTCTGCTCCAGCCTTTCTCCCCTACTTCCCCTTGCCACTCCAAGCATTGATCAATACCCTTGAGAAGGGTCACAGGCCATGGGAGTGCAAGCTTGAAGTCCCAGGAGCCTTCCCCACTTGCCCCAACCAAGGGCAATACCCTTGAGAAGGGTCACAAGCCAGGAGAGAGCCCAAGGAATAGCCCCCAATTTGTGATGCATTTTGCGTTGTTGTTCCCTGCTCTGCCTGCTTCCTCCCTTTGCTCCAGCCTTTCTCCCTTGATTCCCCTTGCCACTCCAAGCATTGATCAATACTCTTACCTCCTCCTTCTTGATAATTTGGACCTCAGGAATCACCCTCCATGGTGGAAAGCAGCTGGATAGTTTGGGTAGCCATGGATTCTTCAACTGAAGCCATCTCTAGGTTTGACCTTGAAATCTCAAACCCCACAAGCCCTTTAGCTTGTGAATGATTTCTCTTAACTGAATGAAGACATGGAGTTCAGCATGCATGGGAGCTTTGTGGGCAGCCATTAAAGCTTCACTTGAAGCTTTCCCTCTTTGAAGCTCAAGCTCGGGGATAAGCAAGGGAGCCATCCTCATCAGTAGGAGCATTCAAATGCTGAAGTCTTATTCCATGGACACCCCAACCAATTGGACTTGATCGATGGAGCAATTGAGAATCATGATGATTTATGCTTCAATGGTCTTCCCAAGCATTAAAGAGGTATGCCAATCTGATCTTAATCTCTCAATTTAGCCACTTGCTGAGAGTAATCCCTTGTTGGAGAGATTCAAGATTGCATAGGTTTAGTAGCTCAATCCTCTTTGTGTGCATGCATCATATCTCTTCTTGAAATTCATTGTATTGGCTGACATTAACCCCCATTTTGTCTTGTGATTTTGGATAATCCCCAAAATGAATGATAGCCATTGTAAATTGGGTAAGTAGCAGCCAGTGAGTCACTAGACTGCCAAGATAACCCCGACCCCAATCTTTGTTCATTCCTTGCATCTCATGAAAAGGCCCAATGTCTCCTTTCCAATACATCTCATGCTGATTGCTTAATAAAAATATCTTACATGTATACTTTGGCTGAGGAAAAAGACCGATGCCAAGCAAGGTGGTAAGACAAAAGAGAGGTGACCCTCCCTTACCACTTAAGACCCTAAAGGGGTGCACAACCTGTCCTAGGGGGAACTTTGCCCACCTCCTGGTGATCTGGAGCCTGATACTTGTATGCAAGTGCAGGTACTTCCCATGAGCTCCACTCTCCTTGATGCAATGATTCCCCTTAGAGACCCCCGCAATGCTAATGGCACCCATGTATGACACTTGAAGTGCATGTAGTCAAAAGGGATATATGGCAGTGAATTTACTTATGCATTGATAATAGAGAAGATGGGTATGCAATGATGCTTGGGATAATGCTAATTATGCTCATGATGCTATTTATATTACTGATCAAGCCTCTCTAACTATGCTCCATCCATATAAGGCTTTTGCAATAAGAGCCAGGTAGTGTTTTTGGTCACAATCCTGTAGGACAGTCACAAAGATCCTATTCCAGAAAATTTCATTTTGAATCTAGAAGTGAACCATATAGCTCATCTTGAAGAGGGCTTCATCCCCTCCGGTTTGAATTAAAAACCTCCTTAATCGGAGCTACGATTTGGAAATTATGCCCATTCTTGGGTTCTAGGGTTACTGTGGACAGGCGGGCTCAGTAATCCCATTATAGAAAATTCTGATCATTTTCTGTCAAAGTTAATAGCTCGTCTTGAAGAGGACTTTGTCCCCTCTAACTTGAGCTAAACATCTCATCAATCGAAGTTTCCTACAAAAAGTTACGCTCTTTTTACTAACAGTAGGTCGTGTGGATTGCATCTAGATGGCTAGCCAGAAAGGCAAAAGCAAGGCCTAAGAGGAACTGCAGAGGGAGATTAGATACTCCTAGACCTCCTTGAATGAGGAACCAAGCTCTGCATAGGATTACCATGGTGATATACATGAGGAAATTCTCAAAATGGATTCGTACACCCTTCTCAATCACACCCTTTGTCAGCATGGGCTTCGTCATATGGAATGGCATAATGACATGGTCACCAACCACCGCCAAATGATGTCCAAATGTGATGAAGTGATTGAACACATGGCTCTCTCAAACTTGAAGACTCAATAGACCTTGGAGCAGCTCACTACTCTTGTTGCTTAGTTAGCGACTACTTCATCCCAAGAGAAGGCCAATGACTCTAGGCATGAGTCTAGACATCCTCCACATCACGAACCATTTTATGGTCCACATGGTATAATGGGTGCTAAGGGAATTCCCTCTTCTACCTACCAGATTGGTGAACCCTCTCATGCACATGATGAGCCTCTGTTGAATTCCCTCGTCCACCATGCCACCAACATCCCATTAAGGCCTTTTTCCACCCTTGGTTGAATTTTCCCCATTCTCCCTAAGAGCCCCCATATACCCCACATGAATCAGCCCCATCACGGAAAATATGGTACAAATGGCATGCATGGAAATAATTGATAGCATGGTTATAATGCACAACATGGGCTTAATGCACCACATGGGATGTATGGACATCAAGGCATGCATGGCCACCACGAGATGTATGAACAGCAAGGGTTTCATGGGCATCATGGCCCTAATGAATTGTGTGACAAGATCATCCTCACAAAGTACAATGGGCAATCCCCCTCACCATCTGACTTAGAGGAAAGGACATCCAAGTTGGAGTCCTACTTCAATATCTACCCTCGCACTGATGATTAGAAAATCTTTTTCACTTCTCTCCACTTGGAAGGGTTTGCCCACACATGTGGTGCTATATCAATTGAGAGAATCAGCAACTCATTGATTGGGAAGATTTTAAAATACATAGTCCAAGTTTTTGTGTCTCATGTGGAAAAAGAGCAGTTGGTAAGATGATGGTACACTCTTGACCAACGTAACCTCACTACACGTGAATACACAAATCAGTTCATAAACTTGACCATGTATGTGGAGAGCATTAGCAATGATGCTAAATTGCACAAGTATATTTATGGGTTGGAACTGAACCTATTGACAGATGTCATGGCCCGAAAACCTTCCACATTGTTTGATGCAATTGAATTAGTTGAGAGATATACATGGAAGTACCATAAAAATGAACATTTTCAGCAAGGTGTTGGACTGCCCCGCATTCCTTCATGATTAGCCCCATATGGAGGTGGTTTTTGAGAGCGGAATTTTAGTGCCGAAAAGTGCTTAAAAATAGCTAAAAATTATGAATATCAAGGGAAAAATATTCAACGTCGAAGGCGGCGGCTCGATCTAGGACGATTTTAAGCGCCAAAGTGCTTTAAAGGTGCCCGAGCGATGCTTATTGATTTTTCATAATTTTTCAGACTGTCCTGCGGGTTGGCAAGAGTTACTGGCCAATGCGGGATGCCAAGCCGGATGCCCAGGATTTTTCAGAGCTCAATTCGGAGTCCGGACGGGGAAATGGCCACAAAATGCTCAAGATATGAAAAGGTGGACACTTGGGAGGCCAAATTTGAGCATGCCTTTTGAGTTTGGACCCCCCCCCCCCCCCCCAAAAAAAATTTTATGCACCTTATGAAGATGCCAAATCGTGGAGAGAGAGCACGCAGTATGGCACCGAAAAATGCGCTTGAAGGATGGGAGATGCCTCATGCTGCCTGTGAACAACCATGCCAACTGATCATTGGCCCTCATTCCCCCCTGTCTGCTGGTCATTTCGCCGCCCTTCGCTCGCGCAATGATGGTCTCTTTGAAGATCTCTGATTTCAGTCTTTCTCTCTCCTCCCTCTCTCTCTTCTAAAGGCAAGTTCATGTGGGAAGAGGAAGGAAGAAGAAAGAATGGTGGAGGCTTGTCCGGCATGGATCGGATTGCTCCAGGGGCTGGAAATGGTGATTTTGATCGTCATGAGCATGAAGTGCTGCTGATTTTCAGATTTGCAGCCATGGACATGAAACCCGAAACACGCAAATAAGCGGTAATTCAATCTTTTCAAAGGAAATTCAAGATTTTATGGCTTTTGATTGATAAAGTGTTGTTCATGTGGGCTAAAAATTGTTTATGTTGTTGTTTTCCATGAGTACTTGTTGATCATAATCAGAAAATCAGAAAAAAATGCATCTTGTGACTCAAAATAATACACTAAAATACGTAAAATATGAAAAATCAAGGGAAAATGATGTTTTTGGGCATAAAAATGGGAAAATGAATAGGGACACCAACTAAATTTTCATTTTGCTGCAAGAAGGAACTAAGGGCCACAGCCCATAACCTATTTTGAATTTTCAGTAATAAAATAATGCAGAAAATAAGGGAAAATACAAGGAAAATAGAGAAAAACCATAAAAAATAGGGGAAAATGCATTTTGGGTGCGAAAAATTAGTGAAAATTAAGAAAAATGTTTGTGAATGTTTGTGGGGATTGAAGCATGAGGATTTGCCTGAGTTCAACCCCACCTTCTTGTTCTAGTGTGTTTTTCCCGCTTTTTACACATAAAATGATGGCAAAATGCCCTATAAATCTATACAACAATGCAACATTTGATCGATGGAAGGGTAGAGTGGTTAAAATGTGTCTAAATGTGGAGTAATGATGAAAAGATTGCTGCCTTTTTTGCATACCATATAGGTCGGTGAATAATTATAAAATAAGAGCCTAGTAGCACGAGGGTTTCCTTGGTGCTAGGTTCGTGCAACGCCGCATAAGAACGGTAGTTGAAAACCATTGAAAGGATGTTTTTCACATGTGCACAATATTGATTTCATAATTGTTTGAGCACTTAGCATCCACAATATGCGTAAATCATGGAAATATTTAAAGGTATCAGAAATCTTGGATGCACAGCAATTGTTTTCATTAGGACCTTGACCCACGTTGAGTGAGAGACAGGACACCCTAAGCCATAGGCTAGTCGTGGGGTCCAAGGGAAAGAGAAGTAAGGACAATGGTACATTCCTGTATAGGATTAGATGGTACCTTGAGTGGATTTTGTGCGAAGTGTTTATATGTTGAGCGATGCATCGAGGGGCCAATCCCCAAGGTGTAGGAGAGTCGCAGAGGATTGACGGCATTCAGCCGTTGGAGGACCCCCTATGTCTGTGCTTCGTGCCATTAGGCAATGTGTAAGGGACTCCCTCTGAGGAGTAGTGGGTGAGAGAAGAGTGGACTACAAACGACGTAATACAAACGGGAGACATTTAGGAAGGCAATGTATGTGTCATCAATGCTCCTGGCCGCGAGGCCGTGGGGTTGTTGAGCGCGTGAGATAGAGGTCCGGCTAGTGCACGAGCCAGTGCCGGCCCGTTCTAGGTTCCATCAGTGGTGCGTCTGCTAGGAGCCACTTAAAAGTGGCGGTCCTCGAATCCTGGTTGTCTAGGGACCAACTAGCAGTTTATGCCAAAGGATACTGTGGTTGATCCATTATTTAGCGATAAGCATCGTCTAGCAGAAATCCAAAAACAAGAAAGAGACGAAAGAGCTAGGCGACATGCTGAAATTTTTAGGAGATATTCCCCTAAGCGTAGCGGTGCTGAACCCTTATGAGGGAGTGGATCTAGTGGTCTTGGGGCCACAAGCAGTAAGTTAGGAGAAGGTGGAAGCTCTAGTGCTCCCCTTCCTTCCATAAGCCAGTCTACATCAAGTATGGGAGGTGTAACCCCACCTTCCCTTATTCCTAGTGCAAATCCAATCCTCGTCATGGCACAGCCTATTGCAATTCCTGCAGGAACGACGGATTTGCCGGCTCTAGGTTACCCGCTACCCATTTTTAATGGGTTAGTTGAGGAAGATGCAGAACTCCATATTAGGGAGTTTCAAAAGCTGATGTTTAACTGTCGCATTCAAGAAGAAGGACATTTAATGATGTTCTTTAATATGACTCTCAAAGGAAGAGCCGCTATATGCTATCATGGTTTAGAAGCCGGAATCATATTGAATATTGATTCATTTTATGGAGCTTTTCAAAGGGAGTTTGCCCCTGAAAGGGGTGGGCAATATTGGTTGCGTGTACTCAACGTGACCCGCCAAGAACCACACGAGGATATTCGTGCGTATGCGAAGAAAATAAAAGAGGTTTTCCGTAAGTTGGACACCTCTATTCCTATCCCCGCAGCTGCCCAATTGCAATATTTCCTACATGGTTTGGACTTTAATATCCAATTGCAGTTGAGTAGTGTCCCCTTGGGGGATATAGATACTGCCATTACACGAGCACAAGAGGTGGAATCCCGACTACAAGCAGCCTATGCTTCTCCAGGCAATTCGAATATGGGTTTAGTATTGGGAAACAATGTGGCAATGGCCAATGGCAGTAGTGGCCAAGGGATAGCGACGGCTAATCCTAATGGGAGAGGAAACATGATGCAGAATGTGCCTTTATTACTAGCTCCCCGTAGCATGTCGATGCCTACGGGCAGTCAAATGGCTCCAAATGGTGGAGGCCAGGCGGTCAATTCTAATACCATGCCTGTGGCTCAACCACCAGTGCCTAATCGAATTGTTAGGCCGATGGAACGACATGGTAATGACCAAGGCTATGAGTCGAGTGCTTCCAATGTTCTTGGCGAGGTTAAGGACATGATGAAGCATTATACCGACATGATTACGGAGCAGTGTCGGCAAATAGCCGTTGATGTCAACTTCCTTAAAAAACAACAAAATTTGATAGGAAGTAGATATCCAAAGGAGGGTGTACCGTCGAGGTTTAGTTGCAAATGGTGTGGTGGGTAGCACTATCCAAGAAATTGCCCAAATGTTAAGTGCGACATCTGTGGAAAATCCGGCCATTTAGCAGCTACTTGCTGGAGTAAGATCAGTTCCCTCGAGCGAGGTAGTCGGCAACCAGGGCCTGTTAATCATCGTGCGCAAGGAAATGATTCCCAGCGAGAAAATGGGCCTAAACAAATACTTCAACGACCAAAGACTACAGTGGAGGAGCTACCTAGTGGTAGTGGGGTTAGTTTGATCGAGGCTGTACGCGTTAATGATGTTGAAACCTCTAATCTGCGAGCTGTTCTAGTGTGAGGTCAAAAGGGTAGAGAGGCCAACAAGGATAAGTCTGTCGACGAAAACCCTAAACAAGGCGACAAAGGAACGCAAGTTTTGGATCCTGCCATGGAAGGGGGACCTTTGAAGCCCGTGGAAAGTAAAGCCGATAAGGAATCACCAAAGAAGAAGGTGAAAGTTAAAAAAGAGGCAATAAAGCCGGTTCAGTGACCTAAAGAGCGGATGGTTTGGCGTGAAAAGCGAACTCTATCGAACTATTATGAATTCGATTTGGCGAGCTCTCTTTGTGAAGTCAAGCCAGATGTGAATCTTTTATAGCTTATTAAGCTTTCCCCAGGAGTACGCAAGGAATTTAGGAAGATCCTACGTACCGGGTATATCGTAGAACCTTTGGGTATTGCGCGAGTTGGTGATGACTGGTTCGAGCATGCTGAGAAGCATTGCCCAAGGGTTGCAGCCTATGTCGATGGGATATTAGTAGATTATGCCATTGTCAACACGGGATCATCTGTTAACATTATGAGTTCTGAACTGATGGAAAGGTTGGGTCTTGCGATCCAGAAAGATACCTCCACAATTCTCAGAATGGCAGATGATATTTTGAGGCAGCCGGAAGGCTGCATTACTAAGGTCCATGTCACTGTTGCAAATGTAGAATGCCTGTTGGACTTTAGGGTGATTCGTTTTGCAGGTCGTCCAAGTTACCAAGTATTACTCGGACGACCTTGGATTTTGCAAGCGGACTGCCAAGTAGATATACCCGTCGGTCGACTAATATTTGGTAGAGGTGCCCAGCGTGTGGTGGTTGATTCTTACCCTGAGTCCTCGCAGAGTGAGAGAGCTCCTCTATCTTCTACAGAATTGGAGACATTAGAAGATTTATCTGCCAGTGAGACATCATCGAGTGATGAGTCCAAAGAGGGATCCACCACGGAAGACATCTATCAGATCACTTTGAATGAGCCGATAGAGGGCCAAGATCGTATAACAGATGCGGATGTTATCGAGCTAGACCTTGGTACGCCTGATGATTCGCGGCCAATCAAATTAGATTCTATGCTCAGCACAGCAGAAAGGGAGGACTATGTGGCCTTGATCCAGGAATTCCGTGATATCTTTGCCTGGAGTTATGATGAGCTGAGAGGCATTCCTCCTAGTCTTGCTATTCATACAATTCCGTTGAAAGAGGGCAGTCGTCTTGTACGACAGAAAGTAAGGCGTATGCCTTTCGAACTGAGGGACGGGCTGTTTGAAGAGTTACAGAAGCTTCGGAAAGCGGGTTTGATTTTTCCTGTGCAACACACGGAATGGTGTTCGCCGGTTGTGATAAGGAAGAAGAAGAATAAGCAAATCCGATTATGTGTAGACTTTAGGGAGCTGAATAAGCAGACAGTTAAGAACTATTACCCGTTGCCATTTATTGACCAGATTTTGGATCAATTAGCGGGTAGGGAGATATGTTCGTTTATGGATTGCTTTGCAGGATAAACCAGATGGCAATTGCAGAAGAGGACAAGTTGAAAAAAACTTTTATTATTGTATTTGGTACTTTTGCGTACCATGTGATGGCTTTTGGTTTATGCAATGCGCCTGGTTCGTGGCAACGAACAGCAGATAAGACATTCGGTGACATATCCCCTGAAGAGTTGAAGGTGTTTATTGATGACTTAGGGGCTGCCACTGTGAGAGGAAGGCATTTGATCATTTTAAGAAAATGTTTCGAGCGCTGTAGACAGTTTTGCATCGCCTTAAACCCAAGGAAGTGTGTTTTTGGAGTACCTTATGGGCTATTGCTGGGTCATGTGGTCAGTTCGGTTGGAATTGCGATAGACCCCGAGAAGGTAAAAGTTATAATTGCCATGGGTCCACCACGCACTCCGAAGGAAGTTCATAGCTTTCTGTCTTCGGTTGGTTATTATCGTAGATTCATAAACGCCTTGGCAGAAAGAATGTTGCCGCTTACAAATTTATTGTCATTTAGTTGTTCGTTTGAATGGGGTGACCCTTGTAAGGTAGCATTCGAGGATGTGAAACAAGAGCTAGCAAGAGCACCCGTTTTAAAAGCACCTAAAAGAGGTGAGGTGTTTTATATATTCTCAGTAGCCACCATGTATAGTATCAGCTGCTGTTTAGCACAAATTTGGGAAGAGAAGTGGTACCACCCGATTGCTTTTGCTAGCCGGAAGCTGGGAGTATCCAAGATCAATTATACCTACATGGAGAAGTTGTGTCTTGCGATGGTCTTTGGGACCAAGAAATTTAGGCATTATATTCTCTATGAGAAAGTCGTCGTGCTTTATACGAAGGCAGAGGGACTTCGATTATTAATGAATAAGCTACAGCCGCCTGATCGTCTAGCAAAGTGTTTGATCACTTTGCAGGAATTTGATTATGAAATCAGGAGTAAGCCACCAAGGTTGCAAGGCATTGTGGAATGTCTTGTGGACTTTGGGGAGCCGAAAGAATCTGTGGCTGAAGGTAGTGACATGGAGTTGTTATTTAAAATAGATACGGCATCTATTCCCTCATGGTATGCTGCAATAACGCATTATTTATCGACGGGAGAGGCGGGATCTGAATTATCTAAAGCTGAGAGAAGGAAAATTAAGCAGCAAGCGTTAAAGTTTGCCTTGATCGCGGGTACATTATATCGGCAAGGGGTTGATGATATCTATCGCCGATGTGTGATGCCTGATGAGGTGCCATTCATTTTGGAAGAGTGCCATGATTCTGCTTGCGGTGGCCATTTTGCTGGATGGCTTACAGCACAAAAGGCTTTAAGAGCAGGTTATTGGTGGCCTGCCATCTTCCAGGATGCGTTTGCGTATGTTAAGAGATGCGATATTTGTCAACGACATGATAGTCGAGAGAATAGGAAACGACCACTCACCCCTATTATAGCGATACTTCCATTTGAGAAGTGGGGAATAGACTTTGTGGGTCCTATTACTCCGTCGTCGACTACGCAAAAGAGGTACATCATTGTAGCAACTGACTACTTCACAAAGTGGTCAGAAGCACGTGCAACAAGGAAAGATGATGCTAAAGAAACTGCTAGTTTCCTTTTAGAGCAGATAATATGTCGTTTTGGTCCGTCGAAAGAATTAGTGTCGGACCGCGGAACCCATTTCCTAAATAAGGTGATCAAAGGTTTGACAGAGATGTGGCAAATCAAGCATAACAAGACAACCCCATATAACCCGCAAGCCAATGGGCAAGTTGAAAGCACCAACAAGCAGCTTGTGGGCATTCTGTCCAAAATTGTATCAGAAAAGAAACGGGATTGGGATAAAAAGTTATACGTGGCAGTGTGGGCCTATAATACGACCTTCAAACGAGCCACTGGCCATACCCCGTTCAAGTTAGTATATGGGGAGGAGTGTGTCTTGCCTTTAGAGATTGAGCTGCCGACTATTCAGTTTGCCATCAATCATTCTTTGAGTGATGAAGACGCACTTTTTGAGCGCTTGACGACACTGGTACATTTAGATGAGCTTAAGCTACAGAGCTTATTGCACCAAGAAGTGGCGAAGCGCCGAATGAAGCAGCTACACGACCTCAAAGCCAAGAAATACACCTTCAAGAAAGGACATCTTGTTCTGTATTATGATGCACGACATGAATTATTTCCAGGCAAGCTAGAGCCCAAATGGGACGGGCCCTATAGAATCGTTAGAATAGGAAAGAATAAATCCACAGTCTTGTTAGCCGACCTTGAGGGGATAGAATTTAAAAATAAGGTTAATCTTAATAAGATTAAACCTTATTATTTCTGATTGCACTAATACTATGACTGCCTTGTAGGTCTAGGAGTGATCGATCAAACATCTGCAAGGAAATCGTGATAGAGGTTGATGGGTCGTCTGATCCCTTATTTAGAACACCCATATTTAGAACTGCGGTATCATCAGGGAAAGCTCATTTGGTGGAGCAAAGGATACGAGGTGATTGAGCAAGAAGGCGGGACATTTATTTGGGAGATTAAGGTCTTCTGCCATCACTGCCTACAAATTTTTACGAGCATCCCTGTTGAATTCAATGATGATGGAGGGATGGAGCCTACAGTCCACCCGTTGAATATGTTGAATTTTGATTATCATAATTACGAGTAGAGTTCAGGATGGCAGGATATGTAAACCCTTTATGGACGTACACCTTGTACTTTGATGGAGCGTCCAGGGGTGCATGCAAAAAAGGAAGTGTAGGAGTTGTCATCCGAGACCCCCGACGACGCATTGTCATGAAGTTAGCTGCTTATCTCGGGGTGAATTTTACCAATAATATGGCAGAATACAAAGCCCTGATTATGGGTTTGAATATTGCAAAGAAGGGTGGTATCCGCCAGTTATTGGTGAAAGGGGACTCTCAGTTGGTTTTAAATCAACTCAGTGGGACGTACATGGTACGGAACCCCATCCTTTGCATGTACCATCATACTGCCATAGCCCTACTAGACGAATTTGATAGAGTGTCTTTTCAGCTGATTCCACGAAATTGGAATCAGTTTGCCGATTCTTTGGCTAATTTTGCGTATGAAGAAGACCTCTTCTTTAATTGTGGCCCTTGTCCCGATATATCTATTGATGGTGAGACAGGACCTGGTCGTTTGTGGGGTATGCTTTCTGAACATGCCCTCTTTGGCAGACGATGGTTGATCTAGGTGATACAGAGGGTAAGCGAGGCTCATCTGCCTTTATTATCTTGGACCCACAGACTGATTAGACGACATGTGATGCCAACACCTCTTGCAATATACGCAAGAGGGATGGATCATAATTTAATGCACCTAGTTTAGGGCTACGAGCCTCTATTCCCCTGGGAATGGTATGCTTTGATGTCTATCATAGTTGTTTCCAGGAGGATATTATGAGTAGTATTGTTTGATTTCATTAGGCCAAGAGGGCCGATTCAGTTTTGTAGTGAAGTGTTTCATTTCATTAGGCCAAGAGGGCCATTTCCCTGTCTAGTGCGGGTGCGTTTAATTGGGTTTTTGTTTTAAGTGTTGTGCTGGACAGGTTTCGTGGTTCGTGGAATTTGGTGGAGCCTGGAGGAGCCTTTGCTGCGATGGAGTCCTAGTGGCCCTGTTCTACTAGCCTGCTAGGCAGCAGTTCTAGGAGTTCTTATTCGTAGTGAGGCAGTGAAGCCTGCCAGAAGATAATAATGATGATGCCAAGAAACCATGAACATCCTAAAAGATGAATATAAATACGAAGGTGTGTAAAAAGGGGTTCTAATCCCTATCCCAAGAAAAGAAAAGAACTGGAAATGTATAGGCAGTTGATCATTGCCTTGCGGAGGCCTGGTAGGTTCCTGGGGACGAGTCAGACCTGGTGCCGATACCTTGTCTTCCTAGGGGTGGCTTCTTGCTGGACAAAACAATGACAAAACAAGGAAGGTTGGAGCGAAAATAAAAGTGAGCGTTAGAAAAGGATTAAGTATCACCTTGCGAGGGCTTGGTAGGTTCTTGGGTGCCGAGACAGGTCCTGAGGCCGATGCCCTGTTCTCCTTGGGTCACTACGCTCAGCTCCCTCCTTTTTACATGCCCAAGTATGTTAATAAAATAAAAACCCTAAAAGAAGAAATGTACTGGAAGAAAATACTCCTTGATCAGGCTATAGGAGTCCTCGCCTTGTAGGAGCTCCTAGTTGTGTTGTCTTTAGTTGGTAAGTAGTTCAGACTACCATTTAGGGCAACCTCTTTGATAGGTTTTTTAGTTTGGCTGTGTTGGAGCAGTTGGTTAGTGACTCGCTTCGGATCTTCTATTAGATGCTGCTAGGCCTACTCATGGTGGATGTCATGCCTTGGTTCTGTCCAGGGGTAGGGGGAGCATGGTGTTGAGTTTTATTATATATTTGTTTTGTATCAGCTTGATGCTTCTTTGGTTGTTTATGTGCAGATATGTTCGTGGATTCGACGGGCTGAGTCACCCTATCCCGTTGTCGCCAATGAGAGCGGAATTTTAGTGCCGGGAAGTGCTTAAAAATAGCTAAAAATTATGAATATCAAGGGAAATCAATGTCGAAGGCGGCAGCTCGATCTAGGACGATTTTAAGCGCCAAAGTGCTTTAAAGGTTTCCGAGCGACGCTTGTTGATTTTTCATCATTTTTTAGACTGTCATGTGGGTTGGCAAGAGTTACCGGCCAATGCGGGATGGCAAGCCGGACGCCCAGGATTTTTCAGAGCTCAATTCGGAGTCCGGACGGGGAAATGGCCACAAAATGCTCAAGATATGAAAAGGTGGACACTTAGGAGGCCAAATTTGAGCATGCCTTTTGAGTTTGAAACCCCCCCCCCCAAAAAATTTATGCACCTTATGAAGTTGCCAAATCGTGGAGAGAGAGCACGCAGTATGGCGCCGAAAAATGCGCTTGAAGGATGGGAGATGCCTCATGCTGCCTGTGAACAACCATGCCAACTGATCATTGGCCCTCATTCCCCTCTGTCTGCTGGTCATTTCGCCGCCCTTCGCTCGCGCAATGATGGTCTCTTTGAAGATCTCTGATTTCAGTCTTTCTCTCTCCTCCCTCTCTCTCTTCTAAAGGAAGAAGAAAGAATGGTGGAGGCTTGTCCGGCATGGATCGGATTGCTCCAGGGGCTAGAAATGGTGATTTGTGATCGTCATGAGCATGAAGTGCTGCTGATTTTCAGATTTGCAGCCATGGACATGAAACCCGAAACACGCAAATAAGCGGTAATTCAATCTTTTCAAAGGAAATTCAAGATTTTATGGCTTTTGATTGATAAAGTGTTGTTCATGTGGGCTAAAAATTGTTTATGTTGTTGTTTTCCATGAGTACTTGTTGATCATAATCAGAAAATCAGAAAAAATTGCTCAAAATAATACACTAAAATACGTAAAATATGAAAAATCAAGGGAAAATGATGTTTTTGGGCATAAAAATGGGAAAATGAATAGGGACACCAACTAAATTTTCATTTTGCTACAAGAAGGAACTAAGGGCCACAGCCCATAACCTATTTTGAATTTTCAGTAATAAAATAATGCAGAAAATAAGGGAAAATACAATGAAAATAGAGAAAAACCATAAAAAATAGGGGAAAAATGCATTTTGGGTGCGGAAAATTAGTGAAAATTAAGAACAATGTTTGTGAATGTTTGTGGGGACTGAAGCATGAGGATTTGCCTCAGTTCAACCCCACCTTCTTGTTCTAGTGTGTTTTTCCCGCTTTTTACACATAAAATGATGGCAAAATGCCCTATAAATCTATACAACAATGCAACATTTGATCGATGGAAGGGTAGAGTGGTTAAAATGTGTCTAAATGTGGAGTAATGATGAAAAGATTGCTGCCTTGTTTGCATGCCATATAGGTCGGTGAATAATTATAAAATAAGAGCCTAGTAGCACGAGGGTTTCCTTGGTGCTAGGTTCGTGCAACGCCGCATAAGAACGGTAGTTGAAAACCATTGAAAGGATGTTTTTCACATGTGCACAATATTGATTTCATAATTGTTTGAGCACTTAGCATCCACAATATGCGTAAATCATGGAAATATTTAAAGGTATCAGAAATCTTGGATGCACAGCAATTGTTTTCATTAGGACCTTGACCCACGTTGAGTGAGAGACAGGACACCCTAAGCCATAGGCTAGTCGTGGGGTCCAAGGGAAAGAGAAGTAAGGACAATGGTACATTCCTGTATAGGATTAGATGGTACCTTGAGTGGATTTTGTGCGAAGTGTTTATATGTTGAGCGATGCATCGAGGGGCCAATCCCCAAGGTGTAGGAGAGTCGCAGAGGGTTGACGGCATTCAGCCGTTGGAGGACCCCCTATGTCTGTGCTTCGTGCCATTAGGCAATGTGTAAGGGACTCCCTCTGAGGAGTAGTGGGTGAGAGAAGAGTGGACTACAAACGACGTAATACAAACGGGAGACATTTAGGAAGGCAATGTATGTGTCATCAATGCTCCTGGCCGCGAGGCCGTGGGGTTGTTGAGCGCGTGAGATAGAGGTCCGGCTAGTGCACAAGCCAGTGCCGGCCCGTTAGAGGTTCCATCAGTTTTCGAGGCAAATCTGTGCCCAATAACAACCCCAAAGTATCCACTTGCCCCGCCTTCCATGTTGAAAGAAAAATGGGCACTTTTGGGAAAAAAATTTGGCTCTAGTGCTGAGAATAAGTATGCTGAAAATAAACAATCCATTGCATCACCTTCCCATGGATCCAATAGCCAATGGTTCATTTTCCCAGATGTTGTGAAGAAACGAAAGGAAAAGGGCCTATGCTTTAAGTGTGGAGATAAGTACACTACTGATCATGCCTCCAAATGCCCGTACAAGACAACTAAGGTCAAAGTTCATAGCATGTATGACATGGAAGATTGGCACAATGATGAGGATGACCTGCCCATTGACCAAGCTGAGCCTACAGAGGACGTTGATCATGAGCAATTCTATAACCTAGAGGATGGGTTTCCCTTCGACCCAGGTGGTGATCCATCACGGATACTTGATTTGATATCCCACCCACCTACCACTTTCCTTTGCTCAATCTCTTTTGATGCTTGGACAGGTTCCTGAAGCCCTAGCACCCTTCTCATTCAAGGCAGTATCAATGGAAAGCATGTATTTATCCTTGTGGATAGTGGTAGCACTCACAGTTTTGTCAATAAATCAGGCATTGATTGATTGAAATGCACCCCTATAGCACTACATCACCCCTTGAAGGTCCAAGTAGCAAATGGAGAAGAAGAAATCAATACACATGTATGTCCTGCAATTCCCTTATGCTTGGCTGAAAATTATGTGGCATAGGTTGATATGATTGCCCTAGATATGGGCCCCATTGATGTTGTACTTGCTATGATTGGCTGAAATAATTGGGGAAAATTGCTATGGAATTCTCTCTACTCTACATGGAGTTTATGATGCATAGATAGCCTATCCACCTAGAGGGAGTTCAAGGTCATGCTGATTTTCAGCTCATTACAGCAAACCAACTCAAAAGGGAGTTTAAGAAATGCTCAAAATCTTTATTTTGCAATTGAATAAGGAAAATTTCAATTAGACCTCTGTAGTATCTAATTATTCATCCTTGCAAGCCTTACTTGAGGAATACAATGACCTATTTCAGATGCCTATAGCCCTTCCTCCTAAGAGACAAGTGGACCACCCACTTGTAATATTTCCACAATGAAATATTAATCATCCCTAGACCCCGCACACCCCGTGCAAGAGCAATTTCAAGTGTCCTCCCCGCGACAAAAAGACCCTTGGTTAAGTGCTTACCCCGCGTGTATCAACGAACTCCAGCCCACATCGCGTATGGAAGACCTTGGCTTGAAACCCGTAGCCTATGCAAGAACACCCCTTCAAGGGGGGGGGGAAGGGATAATGGTTAAATTTTTGGAAAAAAAAATTATAATAGCCTCTCCCCCTCAGTTGTCGCATGGCAAGGGAGAGGGAGTGTGAGAGGTGCTTGAGTCAAGTGGAGGAGGAGCATGGGGAGGGGAACATGCTGCCAGCCACGTGTATGGCTATCTCCCCCCCTCTTCCACACTATAAGAACACCCCCTCCCCATGATTGGAGGGGGAGAGAGAGAAGGAGAACATTGTGCTGTATGTCGCCTGCTGCCGCCATAGCTACCGCCATCGTGCTGTCACGCTGCCAGGCCACGCCGTCGGACTGCCATGCCTCCTCCATCATCATCATCGTCAACATCATTATCATCATCATCTTCGTATTCGTCGTCATTTTCCTCCTTTCCAAATTATCTTCTCTCTCCACGTCATTTCCTGTCACAGAAGCATAGAAGCTTCTAATTAGAAGCTTCTAAACAAGGCTTCCATAAGCCTTATTCATCCACACCATCTCGAGTTTCCTAAAACCGTATCTATAAGGCCCATTCCTATGCAGAAGAAGAGAACCCTAGGTAGAAAGAGCTTCGTAACGCGTAAGAGACCTAAGAGGAAGTTGTTGAACTGGGATTTGATTCGTCAATGGCTCCCAAGAAAATGGCGAGAGGCACACATGCGGGAGCTTCCACCCCGAGTACACGTGTGGACAACACCCCGAACCTCAGTGCCCAGGTTCTTAAAAATTAATTTCGCGTGAAAGGATGCTTTAGGCATGTTTAATTTTTGTAGGGGAGTTATAAATGAATTTATTCATTCATTTTACAAAGTTTAGTGCATATCAAATATTTCAAATTGCTCGCACTCCCATGGACAAGGGTAGTTGCAATCTTCTTGAACGTATAACGCATAACTTAGAAGATGATATCGTGCTAAGAAGGATAGAGCTTATGTCGCATGATGCACTTACGAAGTAAATTCATGGTCGTGGTTCATATAGAGGATAATCTTAGACGCCCATTGAATGTTGTCCAAATCGTCGCAATGCATGGAAAGGAATTATGAATTTGCAAATTGCATGCGAGGATGGTTAATTTTAGGTCGGTTAAGTGCTAAAGTACGGGTTAAATCATTAATGGTCTCGTGGCATTCGCTCATGCATGAAGTTCTTTTATCAAAGTTTTATTTAGGAAAGGATGCATTTTCATATTAAAGCTTGAATTCAATGCATTAAACGAAGGGTTTATAGGCATAGTTCTTGATGTAAGTCAACGTAGGGTTTATAGAGTTAGCCCTGAGTTGTCAATCATTATAGTTTAGGCAAGGAAAAGTAACGATCATTGTAGAACTTATAGCTGCATAGAAGGAAAAAGTCTATGAATCGCATATTTGCATGGAATGTTATTTCTTGCAATTATTTACATCTTTTAGAAAAAGTATTTGCATCTCTAAGGAAAGTTTACCTCTTATCGCAAGACAATTAGATCAATTAGGTAAATTGCTTGTAATGGTGTAACTCAAATGATGATCACCTCAATGCGCTAGGTAGAGCTAAGTCGCAATAAAATTCTGCCTAGTATCGCACTCGGGAAACCGATTTAATATTTCCAATCTCAAAGATCCTACCCACATTCATAGAATGTTAGGGTTAGCTGAACGCCTATGCAAGAATGATCTAGGGTTCTTACCCTAAGGATCAATTGGCCAAATACTAGACCTCCGTATGGATTTAGGAACCCTAGGGCCAAAGCATCATCGGCCTAGTAGGGTTATGGTTGGGTTGGGTCAAGAGGACTCCCAAACCCTACATCTTGACCAAAGTATTCTTGACCCGGAAATACCGTGTGATGGAAGAAATAATCCCACAAGTTAGGCGCGACACTTGTCTCATGCAACAAGTTGCAACGTCACATGATTTTGTGACTAAAAAACAAAATAGTATTGCCACTCCTTAGAATAAGGTTGGTGAGTTCTAAGTACAAGTTTAATTTTCTAGAGGATAAGTAGTCATCCTGCTACATCACCCTTCCTCAAGGCTGATTTTCCAAGCTAGGGTAATTATGAATTGCCTAGCAAGCAATTGACCAATCAAGTGAGGACAACAAGGTTGTCCAGGATTTATTGACCTTAATGTAAGAAAACCTAAGGTATTGATAAATTGGGTTAACAGGGTATAAACCCTAACCCAAGGAAAGAGGGTAAACTAGCAACACAACTTACAAAACCCTTGGGATCTTGCCAAGTCGCAATTGATCTCAGATCGAATGCTGGATGTATTCGGAGAGAAGGATTCACATCTTCGCAGTTCATCATACAAACGACCACTGGAATGCTTGTGTTTGTACACTTAGGAGCACTGTTTGTACTTCTTTGCTCAAGAAACTAATGCTGGAAAATAACTAATACTTCAGGTTGAAAGTCTGGAGGGAGAGGTAGCATGAGTTACCCCCGACTATTTGCCTGACCCTATCCAAGGGGGTTGTTAGCCGTGCCGGGTACGTGGACCGAACCCGCCGCGAGAGGTCTCTCTGTGGGTTCTACTTGGAGCAGGAGGACTCTTGGGTGCTAGGGGGGCTCTGACCGTAAATCCCTTGCCTTCGGGTCCTGCACAAGAGGCTGACGTGACTCGAGATTGGATCTCGAGGCCCACATACTAGTCTACGGGCGGAAACTTGGAATAGCGATCCCTGAGGATTGCTGGATTTGGGCGGATTATGGAATTGCCTTAGGGCAGATTATGGAATAGCCTTCAGGCAGGATTATATGATGTATTCCAAAGACTGATAAATAAAGATCAAATCTTGAAAAGAAACTTGTTTGACATTGTTTCTCTATGTCAGTGCTTAAGTTACGTGAAGGAACTGATGATTAATTGGCTAATTAAGGAAGCTACTTTTGCTTGTCAAATTAAACGTGGTGTAGGTAAATAGATAACTAAAGCAACCTGAGGAAAGTCCGGTGGATGTGACCATGGTTCCGTCCTATGGAAGGGTGGTCCCGGTTGGCCGAAAACTTTTCTCAACGGAATTGACAGCAAGGTAGCATTGACCTAGAATCTAGAGAGCTAGAGTCCCGATTTATGTTGTTTTAGGGGAACGGAATGGGACTATGCCTTATGGGGGGCAGAGAGGTCGAGCTTCGCATCCCTCTCATTTCCCATTCTCCTTGAACCAAGTGTAGTATAAATCCACCTCGACCCTGATGTTTCTGCGTAAAATAGTTTGTCTGGGGCTCAACGCTAGTTACCTCCGAGGAACTTGACCATTAGGGAAACCCTGATTCAGGTCGATCCTAGGTGAGAATGACCGGAATACTTTCGCTTCGTGGTAGACTAAGGAAGACCTAGATTGTAAACCTCGTGGCATTCCGTGGGAGTGCCAGGCGGTGCTTTCTGGGCTCTCTTCCTGATGGGCTGCTAAGACGTGTCCTACAAGCAGACAGGTGGACACATTACACCACTTGACTTAGAGCCCCATTCCAAGCCAGTAATAAACAAGCCCGCTTATAGACTCTCCAAGTGTGAGCGTGAAGAGGTTGCAAAGCAAGTCAGAGAGTTGTTAGAGATGGGTTTCATTGAACCGAGTTCTTCCCCCTATGCATTCCCTATCCTGTTAGTCAAGAATAAATATGGCTCCTTTTGCATGTGCATTGACTACAGATACTTGAACAAAATCACGATGAAGAACTGCTACCCCATCCCACGGATTGATGACTTACCAGATGAGTTGAAAGGGGCATGCTTTTTCACTAAGATTGACTTGCACTCTGGCTACCATTAGATTTGTATGACGGAGAGAGATGAGGTCAAAATGACCATCAGGACTGATTGTGGACTTTATCATTTTCTAGTGATGTCTTTTGGATTGACTAATGCCCCTGCCACATTTCAAAGCCTCATGAACAAAATTCTACAACCCTTTTTGTTCAAATTTGTGCTTGTTTTATTTGATGACATCCTCATTTATAGCAAGTCATCCAAGGAGCACTTAACACATGTCAGAAAGGTGTTTGACATATTGAGAGAGCATCGAATCTTTGCTAAGGAGAACAAATGCACCTTCATGTAGTACATCTATGGAGTACTTCGTATACATTTTGAGAAAAAATGGCATATAGGGGCTGACCTGAAGAAGGTGCAATGTGTTAGAGACTGCCCCACTCCTTCCACCACCACTTCTTTGTGTGGCTTTCTTGGTCTCTCTTCATTCTATAAATGCTTCATTAATCACTATGCCACCATTGCAGCACCTTTGACTAATCGCTTTAAAAAGGAGTCATTCTTTTGGGATGCCACTGCTGATCATAGCTTCAAAAAATTAAAGGACATGCTTAGCTTAGCCCCCATCCTCATCTATCATGACTTCTCTAAGTTGTTTACCATTCATTGTGATGCTAGTGGCCCGGGTATTCGTGCAATATTGTTGCAAGAGCATGGTGTAATTGCATTTGAGAGCTGCAAACTTGATGAGAAGGAGATGCAAATGAATGTATATGACCATGAGATGTTAGCCATCCTCCATGCCATCAAGAAATGGCACCACTATTTGTATGGTAGCCGCTTCCAAGTGAAAAGCGACCACAAAGTCCTCCAGTACTTCTTGACTCATCCACTTTGACTCCTAAGCAAAGGCGATGGGTGGCAACCTTACAAAACTATGACTTTTACCTTTCGCACACTCAGGGAAAGGATAATATTGTGGCTGAATCACTCTCTCGAATGTGGGCATGCAAAATATCCTCTATCTCCGAATTGCACGGTGATTGGTTTGAAGAACTTCAAGAGGCTTACTTGTTAGATGATCACTTCAACCACATATTCCAAAAATTACAGCATGGGGTCATGGATGAAAACTCCCAATATTAGCTCAAGCATGGCCTTATTTGGTCCCATGGCAAGATTGACATCCCCCACACTTCCCCCTTCAAGCAGAAGATCATGGAAGAGATGCATTCTTGCCCCATTGCTGATCACTTGGGTGTTTTCAAAACATATGACAAGATTGGCAAGAGCTTTCATTGGAAAGGCTTATGGAGGGATGCCAAGGACTTTGTGACCAAATGTATTACATGCCAATAAAACAAGGACAGTACACTCAGGCCCATTGGCATGGGGGATTCACTAGTAGTAATAAGGAGACATCACCTGCGTGCAAGAAATATATGAAAATACCCCTTATCTACCCCCTATTTATGGGACATTACCTTATAAAATGTACCTTCCTTCCTTAAATAACCCCTCCCTTACACTCATGTGGTACCATACGATAAACCCTAGTGGAAGGAAATAGGGTAAACTAGCAACACAGCTTACGAAACCCTTGGGATCTTGCCAAGTCAAAATTGATCCCGGATCGAATGCTAGATGTATTCAGAGAGAAGGAATTATACCTTAGCAGTTGGCCATATAAATGACCATTGGAATGCTTGTGTTTGTACACTTAGGAGCACTATTTGTACTTCTTTGTTCAAGGAATTAATGCTGGAAAATAACTAATGCTTCAGGTTGAAAGCCTGGAGGGAGAGGCAGCATCAGTTACCCCCGGCTGTCTGCCTAACCCTATCCAAGGGGGTTGTTAGCCGCGCCGAGTACATGGACCAAACCCATGGCGAGAGGTCTCTCCATGGGTGATACTTAGAGTAGGAGGACGCTTGGGTGCCAGGGGGCTCCAGCCGTAAATCCCTTGCCTTCGGGTCCTGCACAAGAGGCCGACATGACTCGAGATTGGATCTCGAGGCCCGCATACTAGTCAACGGGCGGAAACTTGGAATAGCAATCCTTGAGGATTGCTGGAATTGCCTTCGGGTGGATTATGGAATTGCCTTCGGGTGGATTATGGAATTGCCTTCGGGCAGATTATGGAATAGCCTTCGAGCTGGATTATATGATGTATTCCAAAGACTAATAAATAAGATCAATTGTTGAAAAGGAACTTGCTTGACATTGTTTTTCTATGTCAGTGCTTAAGTTACGTGAAGGAACCGGTGATAAATTTGCTAATTAAGGAAGCTATTTTTTTTATTCTTGTCAAACTAAATGTGGTAGGTAATTAAACAACTAAAGCAACCTAAGGAAAGTGCAGTGGATGTGACCATGGGTATGTCCTACGGAAGGGTGGTCCCGGTTGGCCGAGAACTTTTCTCAATGGAATTGACAGCAAGGTAATGATGACCTAGAATCTAGGAAGCTAGAGTCCCGATTCATGCTATTTTAGGGAAATGGAATGGGACTATGCCTTATGGGCAGAGAGATCAAGCTTCGCATCCCTCTCGTTTTCCATTCTCCTTGAACCAAGTGCAGTATAAATCCCCTTCGACCTTGATGTTTCTGTGTAAAGTAGTTCATTTGGGACGATGCTAGTTACCTCCGAGGAACTTGACCATTAGGAAAACCTCGACTCAGGTCAATCCTAAGTGGGAACCACCGGAATGCTTCCGCTTCTTTGCAAACTCGGAAAGACCTAGATCACAAACCTCGTGACATTCCATGGGAGTGCCGAGCGGTGCTTTCTGGACTCTCTTTCCGATGGGCTGCTAAGGCGTGTCCTACAAATAGACAGGTGGACACATTACACTAATTTACCCTTCTCGAGAAAGGATGATGATGATAGACCTTGCCAACAGAGAGCAGTTCTGCAGGCTGAGGAGAACTCATATGTTTTCTATTATGTGACATTCTTGGAGGCATCCTCAGAATAGGAGTCTTCAAGTCAAGAGATAATGAACTCTCTTGTAAAACTTGAAACAACGATGATACCATTTCAGCATCCCAAAGAACCAGCCGAGTCCCCATGGAAACAAAAAGTCGCTTCTACCAATGGAGCATTAGACAAGGAGACTACTCCCTTAAAGGAGTCAAATCTATATCTAGAAGCAGTCCATGGGACCTTCATCCGTAAAGTGGAAGGTGAAAAGAAAATAAATTTTGTGGATACATATGGTATTGAATGTCACTTAAAGGTGGGTACCAATCTTCAAAAAGAGGAGTTGTTAGTCCTATGTGACTTGCTAAAGGAGAACTTGGACATGTTTGCATGGTCATATAAAGATAGAAAGGGGATTGATCCCATGGTGTGTCAACATCACATCAACCTAGAGGCCAATGCCAAACGTGTGAGGCAAAGACAAAGGTGTATGAATTCAAATTACACGGTCCTAGTGAAAGATGAATTGTTGAAGCTCCTTGAAGCCGAATTTATCTATCCAATGGCCAATAGTGAATGGGTTTTTCCCATCATGGTAGTATCTAAGAAGAATAAAAATCTGCGAATATGTGTGGACATTCCAAAGTTTAATTCCAAGACAAAAAATGATCATTTCTATATTCTTTTCATAGACCAACTATTATACACAATGGCTAGACATGAGCTCTATTCCCGCTTAGATGGATTTAGTGCGTACAACCAAGTCCAGATAGCAAAAAAAGATCAATCCAAAACAACCTTCACAATCAAATGGGAAACGTATGCTTATAGAGTGATACCATTTGGGCTTTGTAATTCCCCTGCTACCTTTCAACGAGTGATGATGGCCGTATTCCAAAATTACCTACATAATTTTCTTAAGGTATATCTGCATGACTTCTGTGTTTACAGCCCAATTTGTGAGCATTGGGGACACTTGGACCAGTTCTTTGATCGATTCCGAGAGTATGGGATCTCCCTCAACCCCAACAAATGTGTCTTTGCAATCTCTTGATCAAGAGTTCTTCTGGGCCACGTTGTCTCTATACAAGGGACAACAACAAACCCCGCCAAGATTGAGAAGATTGTGACTCTAACCGTACCAACCAACCTCAAATATTTGAGAGGATGTCTTGGCCATGTGGGCTATTACAGGCATTGCATTGCCCATCTTGCAACAAAGATAGCCCCCTTGCATAAGCTCATGAGGAAAAATACAGAGTTTACTTAGATTGCTGATTGTGAAGAAGCCTTAAACACTTTGAAGTAATGTCTATTTGAAGCACCTATCCTACAACCTCCTAATTGGACAACGAAGAAATTCCATGTGCGCATTGATACATCTATAGAAGGATTAGATACAGTATTCTGCCAAAAATGCTCCTTGAAGCTAGATCATCCCATCTACTATGCAAGCCGTAAGATCACTGATTGAGAAAGGAACTACACAATGATGGATTTAGAATGCCTTGCAATGGTGGAGTTTATCTTTGAGAAGTTCTAACACTACCTATTATTCATGCACTTCAAGTTTTATGTGGACCATAAGGCATTGTCCTTCCTTGTAACGTATTCGCTTATCCACTTGTGGGATACGTCTTAGCAGCCCATCGGGAGGGGAGTTTAGAAAGTGCCACCTAGCACTCGCAAGGAATGTCACAGGGTTTGCGATCTAGGTCTTCCCAAGTCTGCCCCAAAGCGGAAGTATCCGGCCTTTCCCACTTAGGACCGACCTGAAGTCAGGGTTTCTTCCCTATCAGCCAAGTCTCTAGGAAGTAGCTAGCGTCGAGCTCCAGATGAACCACTTTGCGTAGGAACAACAGAGTTGAAGCGGATTTATGCTGCACTTAGTTCATGGAGAATGGGAAATGAGAGGGATTCGAAGCTCAACCTCTTTGCCCATAAGGCATAGTCCCATTCCACTCCCCTAAAACAGCATAAATCGGGATTCTAACTCTACTAACTCTAGGTCTTCACAGTTTCGTTATTACGTCTTTTGAGAAAAGTTCCCAGCTAACCGGGACCACCCTTCTGTAGGACGGACCGAAGTCACGTCCACTGCACTTTCCTCGATAGCTTTAGTTGTCTAATTAGGTCCTACCACATTTATGTGTGACATTTAAAATGAGCTTCATTAATTAATCCTTTTAGGGCACAGAGTTCGTTCACATAATTTACAACACATACACAAAAATAAAACAAGCAGTCCTTTTATCAAACAATTTCCTTAACTTATCTTTAAGTTAATCTTTGCCTCCTACCCATACAGGAGAATTATGTATCCCTTCTGTCCAACAGAAGTACCCGGTCCAAATCTCATGGCACCAAAATTTCCATCCTTTATCTAGAATAGGATCTTCCAACATCCCACACATTGGGCTCATGGGGATCTCCAACTCCATTCTGGACAGGCAAGGGGTGTCCAAAGCTCCACCTGACCCACAAGCGGTCTAGGAGTGAGATGCCATTTCCATGGTTGGCCTTTTCACCACTCGACCATCGGCCTATGAATTAAGCAGTGCCCTCTCGGGATAATCCGCGATGTGATCTTGGAGATGATCCACGCGTGCAAAATATCCTTGCTTAATTAATCCAATTAAAATTAAGCAATCAGCCCTAATATCATATTCTAGAAAAACATTCCTTTATTCCCATGGCAACTTGTCATTACAGACCCCTGCCATGCATTTGCCATCAACACAAGCCTTGGAATATTTATCCAAATTACAATGCAACAATCCCTTGATTGAAAGAAAAACATTTAGGGTGTTGTTCAATCAACCAACAAAACTAATTGTATTTTTCCCAAACAATACAATAATAGACGCGACAATAATTGCATCCCATATTCGCTCTCCCCCTTGGGGCCAAAGAGTAGAGTTTACTTAATATTCCCTCCTTTAGCCTAAGACATATGCTAAAGGTTCCAATACTATACATGATGTAAGTCCTATCATTCCAATGCAAATTAATCAATCTAGCAAGAGCATTTATGCCTCTTCTCTAAGTGACAATTATCTTTTAGCATTTTCCTACTATGCAACATTTTTTCCTTGGCTTTATCTTCCTTTCTCCTAAGGCAAGGAGTGTTGAGAGATCGAGCTCCACTCGCGATATGCCAGGGTGACCGTTGTGCATTTATGTCACCGACTTGTCAGTTGTTGCAGATGCGGTTGGTACACCGCCCATGAATAATAGCTACATGACAGCTATCCTTATCTACTCTAGTTCGTGGCTCAGTTAGTATGCCACCTTAGTTAGTTGAGTTTGGTTTGAGACCCATATATAGGGTTCTTCTATTTCTTTGTATTAGAGTTCTTTTGGCTTACACAACTAAGAAGAGGAAAATTGTTTTCAGCCTCCATCTCTATGTGTATTCCCCCATTGTGCAAGCAAGAAAGCTTCAAGTGAGACTCCTTCCTTCTCTCCCACAATCTTGACATGGTATCAGAGCCTTGTTCGTGGTAAGGAGCTCAAGAAAGCAAGCCAAGCTCGCAGTGTTCTGGTAAGAGGAGCAGTGTTGCTTTCATTTTCTGTTTTGGGAGCAGATCTCTGCAGGTAGCACAGCCGGAAATTGCAAGAGTGCATTGTCTCAGGTTGAGACGCCCTTCGCGGTGAAGCAAGAGGGTAGTATATGCTGCGGGAAAGGGCTTTAGCCTTCGGTGACCCTGTTTTTTTTATTTGAGGCCATTTCGGGGCTTGTTTTGGAGGCAGAAGTTTTCTGCACGCACTCAGGAAAAGGCCCAGTTTTATGCTATGCGACCACTGTTCTACAGGTCGGTGAAAAGTTACAACAGAAATTGCATCGTATGCTTGTGTGCAGAGACATTGGGAGTTACAGAATCATCCTTGATTCCTGTTTTTGCAAAATCGTCACTAGGAAGTGACTCTGTGGTCAAATACCACTTTCGCCAGTTTTGCAGATTTGCCCTTGTGAGGGTGAAGTTGTGTTCTCTGCAATGACAGAATTTTTTGCAGTATTCTGTAATGGCATCTGATTCTCTTTCACAGATTATAACTGAAAAGCTTGACAAGAACAACTTCCAAGCATGGAAGTTTAGAATGACGAATTTCCTTATGGGAAAAGGATATTGGGAATTTGTTGCAGGAAATGAAGAAGAACCAGTTCTTCCTGATGTTTCCAATCAACAGCAAATGCAGGCATTCAAATCATGGCATGAGAGAGCCAGGAAAGTTATGTACTGGCTGTCTATCAGTATTTCAGACTCTATGATTGTGCATATTCAGGATGCAAGTACGCCAAAGGAGGCATGGGATACTTTGTCAAAAATGTATAGCACAAATACGCAAGCCAGGAAAATGCAGCTCAAGCAAGAGTTGCATAATGTGCAAAGAGAAAGTATGAGCATCAATGACTACCACATGAAGGTGAAGAAGATTGCAGATGCACTTGCTTCCATTGGGTCGCTAGTGGAAGATGATGATTTGGTTTCTGTGACTTTGAATGGTCTAGGAAAGGATTATGCACAGTTTCGGACATCCATTTCAGTTCGTGAAAGATTTCCTGATTTTGAGGAGTTGATTGCTCTTCTAATTTCTGAGGAGCAAAGAAATGGTGGTGCATCTTCTTCAGGAGGAACTTCAAAAGAAACTGTCTTCTACTCAAATGTTGGAAGAGGTAGAGGCAGAGGTAGAGGAGGCCGATTTGGAGGCCGTGGTAGAAATTAGAATATGAAGCAAACTCAAGAAAACCAGTCCTATGGAGGAGGACGTGGTAACTCTAGAGGCAGGGGGAGCCAAAGAGGTCATGGTGGATGGCAAAGAGGCCAAAATGCAAACAGTAATGTTGAATACTACTACTGTGGTAAAATGGGTCATATGGCTAAAGACTGCTATAAAAAGCAGAATGACATCATGAATGGAAAACTGCAACAAGGAAATTATGCATCTTCTAGTAGACAGGGTGATGACAGAAATGAGCATTTGTTTATGATGCAGCACATGAACAATTCTGTGACAAGTGCAGAAGAAAGCAACGATGTGTGGTATGTTGACTCAGGTGCATCAAACCACATGACAGGTCATGCAAAATGGATGGAGAATGCAAGGAAAATGGAAAAACCAGGATTTGTGGAGACTGGTGATGATACTGCACATCCTATTGTGCAGATTGGAAAATTTCCTTTGTCTATGCAGGATGGGAAAAAGAAATACCTGTCCGATGTATTTCATGTCCCGAATATCACCAAGAATCTGGTTTCTATTGGTCAAATGGTTGAGCAGGGCTTGCAGGTCAGATTTAATCCTCATGGATGCTTTGTTGAGGATATGAAAAATAAAGGTCGCTTGATAGCAAAAGGAAAGAAGAAGGACAGAATGTTTACGTTGGATGCAGACATGCCTGAATTGAGTGCAGCAATGTTGCACATGGGACTGGTGTAGTTGCAGATATTGATATCTGGCATAAACGCATTGGTCATGTTAATGTATAGCGACTTAAATCAATGCAGGCCCAAAATATTGTTGCAGGATTGCCTAAATTCAAGGTTGCAGAAATGCATAAGGTATGTGAAGCCTATCAGTTTGGAAAACAGGCAAGGAAACCATTTCCTAGACATGTTCAAGAGAGTAAGAAGCCATTGGAATTAATCCACTCTGATGTGTGGACTACTAAAGCTGCATCTCTTGGAGGCTGTCATTATTTTGTCACTTTTATTGATGACTATAGCAAAAAATTTGGGTGTATTTTATGAAAAAGAAAAGTGAAGTTTTTGGGCATTTCAAAACTCTTAAAGCTATGGTTGAAAAAGAAACAGGCCTGCAAATAAAATGCCTAAGGTCAGATGGAGGGGGAGAGTACCTCTCAAATGAGTTTGCAAGGTTCCTGCAGGAGCATGGCATAAAGCAGCAATATTCATGCAGTCATACCCCACAACAAAATGGAATTGCAGAAAGGAAAAACAGGCATATTGGAGAGGTATCTCGTGCCATGCTCAATGAAAAAGACCTGCCAGATTTTTATTGGGCTGAAGCAGTTGCTACAGCAGTCTACATAATGAACAGGACTTCCATTGCAGCAATACATGGGATGACTCCAGAGGAGAGGTATACTGGTAGGAAACCAGATATTTCTCATTTGAAAATTTTTGGTTGCATTGCCTATGTACATGTGCCAGATGAGTTGAGATCCAAGTTGGATCCAAAAGCTGAGAAGTGCATCTTTATTGGTTACTCTCTGCAGCAAAAAGGGTATAGATGCTATAACCCTTCTACTCGTAAGTTTACAGTGAGCAGAGATGTTGTTTTTGATGAGATGAGTAGCTGGTATAAACCAGTAAATGTGATTGATGATGTAGATGCACAAAATGGTAATGCTGCACAGAATTCACAGCAGCAGTCACAAAATATTAGTGGACCTGGAGCGTCCTCTAGCAGTGGTTCACATTCTTCGCCATGGACAGGCAGATTGAGATCAGGACAATCTTCTCAAAGCAATGCAGATAGTGGTATGCAGGTATCACGAAAAGGAAAAGAGAAGGTTGATCAGCCCATGTTTGATGTGAATGCAGGTCACTCTTATGTGAATGGTGAATCCAGTGCCTCAGAACAGAGCATTGATGATGAGTTGGGTATTCCTTCTATTGTTACACCTGGAGTAAGGAAGACCAGGGATGTTTTGAGAGCACCTGGGAGTGAACCTATTTTACGCAGGTCTACGAGAGCTAGGTATCCTGTGGATAGGCTGAAATATGATGGATTTACAGCCATTCACTATGCATATATGGTCAAAGTGATGTTACCAAGCCAGATTTGAGCTATTCTATTGGATTGGTAAGTCAGTTTATGCAGGCTCCAAGGAAACCGCATTTGGATGCGGCTAGACACATACTCAGGAATGTGAAGTCCACATTGCAGTATGGACTATTTTATGAGACTGGGGTTCAGATACAGGTGCATGGATACACTGATGCTGATTGGGCTAGTAGCATTTCTGATAGACGATCTACCAATGGATATGTGTTCTCTTTTGGGAGTGATGCAGTCACTTGGAGCAGCAAGAAACAGCCTACAGTTACCTTATCTAGCACAGAGGCTGAGTACAGGGGCGCAGCAATGGCTGCATGTGAGGTAGCTTGGTTGCATAAGCTACTTTATGATATGCATCAGCCTACAGATGGGCCAGTTGTCATTGATTGTGACAACATGAGTAGTATACTTTTGGCAAATAACCCAGTCTATCATGCTAGAACAAAGCACATTGAGGTGCATTATCACTATGTGCGAGAGAGGTTTTTACTAGATCTTATTGATCTAGTTTATGTCAACACAAAGGATCAGGTAGCTGACATATTTACGAAGGCATTGGGCGCAGAGAAGCTGCGCAAGTTCAGAGACCTGCTTGGTGTGCAGGAATTGGGATTGAGCTCGAGGGGGAGTGTTGAGAGATCGAGCTCCACTCGCGATATGCCAGGGTGACCGTCGTGCATTTATGTCACCGACTTGTCAGTTGTTGCAGATGCGGTTGGTACACCGCCCATGAATAATAGCTACATGACAGCTATCCTTATCTACTCTAGTTCATGGCTCAGTTAGTATGCCACCTTAGTTAGTTGAGTTTGGTTTGAGACCCATATATAGGGTTCTTCTATTTCTTTGTATTAGAGTTCTTTTGGCTTACACAACTAAGAAGAGGAAAACTGTTTTCAGCCTCCATCTCTGTGTGTATTCCCCCATTGTGCAAGCAAGAAAGCTTCAAGTGAGACTCCTTCCTTCTCTCCCACAATCTTGACAAGGAGTCGCATATCATCGATGTAAAGTTTACATAATCTCTCTCATGTATGTACCGTGTATATGCATTTGCGAACTTTAAACAATATTATCCTCAATAAATATTAATCAAAGACTCATCGATGCTCAATACTTTAGTGTCCGATATGTTGCTTATGCTATGCATAGATTCATCACATAGCAACTAGGTGCAATTTAACTCCCTTTGATACAAGCACTTCACAAACTTCATCTTTGAATATTTTAGATGCAATTTATCCTTTTCAATGACCTATTCTAACACCACAAGGTATGGAGCCTAATTTATCTCTTGTGAGCATTAAAACAAGCATCTATCAATTTGAAAATACATTACTTACAACCGGTACCGCAATTGGATTGACAGTGATGCCTTCGCCCGAAGCTCTGTTGTTGCTGGTTGTAGGATTATCATCTGCACGCGACATTCTTGCTTGGAGGCCATCGTCCGCAAGTAGACTCAAGAGATTAAGAAGGTGCAATAGATTCGAGATGGGAGAGCGTAAGAGAAGATGGTTAAATCAAGGATCGAGATAGAGGGAAATTGTGCAGCCTCTCGGGGTAACTCCTCTCTCTCTCTCTCTCTCTCTCTCAAGCTCTCTCTCACAATCTCTTGGAGGGGTATACTCTCTCTCTCCCTCTCTCTTGCAGCCTTTCGAGGTCTCCTTATGCTCTCTTGTGTCTCCCCATGCCTCATATTTATAATGAATTAGAGAGGAGGGGATAAGTCTGAGAACGACAGTGGAGGGGCTCTTAGAAGACTCAGTGATCTGATACTCATATCATAAATTTGATGGTTGCATTGGCTCCAAAAGGGGGGTAAAATCTCAAGACACTTGACACTTGGTTAGAAAAATCTTAGTTCACTCCTTTTCTCTATTCGAAGTGTTGTCTATTTCCTGTAGACTGCGATCGCGGCGCGCGCAATTTTCAAATCACTTTTTTTTTATTTTTCTTTTTATAAATTCTCCAAAACTAGCTAAAACATCACTTGTCTTTTCTTTTAAATGACTTTTAGTTCTATCTTTTTAGGATAATATCTAAAATATAATAGTTTTTTTTCCCCCAAGAATCTAATCTTTTTGGACCATTCAAACTATACACATTAATACTAGTGATTAATATGGCTCATAAGTCCCGTTCACATTGTACTTTTCGTGAAGGGTGGCTACGGTCCTTATCAATTCGAGAAAAATGTCAGATTTATGACTCTTGATTTTTTTTAATATATGTTTAATTGAATGAAAATTATTCGCTATTAATACTAGTCAGTTTTTACCTTAGTTAGTCTTTAGTTAGTAATCTTACTAACTTATTAATTGACTAACTAACTTTCGAACTAACCAATTAACTTTTATTGCCTGAAAATATTACATCCTCCCCCCTAGAGAAATCGAGATGTCCTCATCTCGAGAGAAACTGGGGAAGACAAACACTAATGGGGCTTATGACCTGTGGGTTAAGACCCACCATTATGCACCGCTGGACGACTCTTAATGTTTCAAGTACTGCACTCATATTATTCGAATTAACCATAGGTACAAGAGTAGGATTTATTCTCAATTGTGTTACATGTCGATTAAGCTTCTAGGAATTTTAGTCCCCCTAATAAGGTTTAGTGGGCTCTAGATCTTCGTCTTCATCTGATTCATCTATATATCCATAGACTGCACCTGTGTAGCTTTTTTTCTTGGAGGCTCAATGTCTTCTGGACTTAGATCAGGGCAGTCTGCTTAGATGTGTCCTAGCTCATTACAATTGAAGCATTGACGGTAGGGACATCTCCTACGGATGTGCCCTATCTTTCTGCATGTATGGCATCTCTTATCCTAATCTCCATAGTCATCTTTGCTACAATTTCCCAATTTAAGTTCTTGGATGATTGGATTCGCTCGAAGAAATGCGTCTTGCAAGTCCGTTGGACGCATTGCTTCAAGACGGTAGTTTAGAGGAGTGTTCAAGCCATGGCAAAAATTGAATACTTGCTATGCAATATCCATAGGTGGCACATATTTTAGTAGGATTACAAACTTTGAGTAGTAAGATTCTAGGGTTAATTCTAGCTACTTGAGCTTGAAGAATTCATTCATCTTCAAGGTCTGGTAGGTTGGCAGAAGGTATCGTCTGCGTACAACATCTTTCAACTGAGTCCACGTAACAGCGGCTTCAAAAATACCTTGATCTTTGCATCATTGCTTCCACCATAACTGAGCCTGGCCAACTAACTTCAGTTTTCCAATCATTGCTTGATTCATGGAGGCAGTTCCCGAAGCAGAGAAATAGTCATCCATCGTCTCAATACATATCTCTACTTCTGCGATGTCTAACCCTTCTCCATCAAACTCAGGTGCCTTAATTTGCTTGAGAAGAAATTTCTTCTCTTGCATGTCAGCATTTGTGGGTACAGAAGGTGCCTGACAATCAAGCCATACCACTCACATTATTTCTGTTTAGGATATGTCTATGAAGCGAACATCAATCATGTATCATCATGAAGTTTCGCTCTAATACTAACTGTAACGTGTCCGCTTGTCCACTTGTGGGACACGTCTTAGCAGCCCATCGGGAGGAGAGTCTAGAAAGCGCCACCTGGCACTCGCAAGGAATGTCACAGGATTTGTGATCTAGGTCTTCCCAATTCTACCCCGAAGCGGAAGTATCCGGCCGTTCCCACTTAGAACAGACCTGAAGTCAGGGTTTCTTTCCTATCAGCCAAGTCTCTAGGAAGTAGCTAGCGTCGAGCTCTAGATGAACCATTTCGCGTAGAAACAACAGAGTCGAAACGGATTTATGCTGCACTTGGTTCATGGAGAATGGGAAACGAGAGGGATGCGAAGCTCAACCTCTCTGCCCATAAGGCATAGTCCCATTCCGCTCCCCTAAAACAGCATAAATCAGGATTCTAACTCTACTGACTCTAGGTCTTCACAGTTTCGTTATTACGTCTTTTGAGAAAAGTTCCCAGCTAACTAGGACCACCCTTTCGTAGGACGGACCCAAGTCACATCCACCGCACTTTCCTCGATAGCTTTAGTTGTCTAATTAGGTCCTACCACATTTATGTGCGACATTTAAAATCAGCTTCATTAATTAATCCTTTTAGGGCACAGAGTTTGTTCGTGTAATTGACAACAAAAACAAGCAGTCCTTTTATCAAACAAGTTCCTTAACTTATCTTTAAGTTAATCTTTGTCTCCTGCCCATACAGGAGAATTATGTATCCCTTCTGTCCAACAGAAGTACCCGGTCCAAATCTCATGGCACCGAAATTTCCATCCTTTATTTAGAATAGGATCTTCCAACGTCCCAGACATTAGGCTCACGGGGATCTTCAACTCCATTCTGGACAGGCAAGGGGTGTCCAGAGCTCCACCTGACCCACAAGCGGTCTAGGAGTGAGATGCCATTTCCGTGGTTGGCCTTTTCACCACTCGACCATCGGCCTATGAATTGAGTAGTGCCCTCTCGGGATAATCCGCGATGTGATCTTGGAGATGATCTACGCGTGCAAAATATCCTTCCTTAATTAATCCAATTAAAATTAAGCAATCAGCCCTAATATCATATTCTAGAAAAACATTCCTTTATTCCCATGGCAACTTGTCATTACAGACCCCTGCCATGCATTTGCCATCAACACAAGCCTTGGAATATTTATCCAAATCACAATGCAACAATCCCTTGATTGAAAGAAAAACACTTAGGGTGTTGTTCAATCAACCAACAAAACTAATTGTATTTTTTCCAAACAATATAATAAGAGACGCGATAATAATTCCATCCCATATTTGCTCTCCCCCTTGGGGCCAAAGAGTAGAATATACTTAATATTCCGTCCTTTAGCCTAAGGCATATGCTAAAGGTTCCAATACTATATATGACGTAAGTCCTATCATTCCAATGCAAATTAATCAATCTAGCAAGAGCATTTATGCCTCTTCTCTAAGTGACAATTATCTTTTAGCATTTTCTTACTATGCAACATTTTTTCCTTGGCTTTATCTTCCTTTCTCCTAAGGCAAGGAGTCGCATGTCATCAATGTAAAGTTTACATAATCTCTCCCATGTATGTACCGTGTATATGCATTTGCAAACTTTAAACAATATTATCCTAAATAAAGATTAATCAAAGACTCATCGATGCTCAATACTTTAGTTTCCCATATATTGCTTATGCTATGCATGGATTCATCACATAGCAACTAGGTGCAATTTAACTCCCTTTGATACAAGCACTTCACAAATTTCATCTTTGAATATTTTAGATGTGATTTATCCTTTTCAATGACCTATTCTAGCACCACA
Source organism: Lygodium microphyllum (assembly GCF_053477565.2). Taxonomy (NCBI): domain Eukaryota; kingdom Viridiplantae; phylum Streptophyta; class Polypodiopsida; order Schizaeales; family Lygodiaceae; genus Lygodium; species Lygodium microphyllum. The sequence goes on from NC_141140.1 coordinate 72,726,118, forward strand.
AGGTATGGAGCCTAATGTATCTCTTGTGAGCATTAAAACAAGCATCTATCAATTTGAAAATGCATTGCTTACGACCGGTACCGCAATTGGATTGACAGTGATGCCTTCGCCCGAAGCTCTGTTGTTGTAGGATTGTCATCTCCACGTGACATTCTTGCATGGAGGCCATCGTCAGCAAAAGTAGACTCAAGAGATTAAGGAGGTGGAATAGATTCGAGATGGAAGAGCATAAGAGAAGATGGTTAAATCGAGGATCGAGATAGAGGAAAATTGTGCAGCCTCTCGGGGTAACTCTTCTCTCTCTTTCTCTCTCTCTCTCTCTCAATCTCTTGGAGGGGTATACTCTCTTTCTCCCTCTCTCTTGCAGCCTTTTAGGGTCTCCTTATGCTCTCTTGTGCCTCCCCATGCCTCATATTTATAATGAATTAGAGAGGAGGGGATAAGTCTGAGAACAACAGTGGAGGGGCTCTTAGAAGACTCAGTGATCTGATGCTCAGATCATAAATTTGATGGTTGCATTGGCTCCAAAAGGGGGGTAAAACTCCAAGACACTTGCTTAGAAAGCTCTTAGTTCAGTCCTTCTTCTTTTCTATGTTCGAAGTGTTGTCTATTGGCTATAGACTGCGATCGCGGCATGCGCGATTTCGCAAATCAATTTTCTTTATTTTTCTTTTTATAAATTCTCCAAAACTAACTAAAACATCACTTGTCTTTTCTTTTAAATGACTTTTAGTGCTATCTTTTTAGGATAATATCTAAAAAATTATAGTTTTTTTTTCCCAAGAATCTAATATTTTTGGACCATTCAAAATATACACATTAATACTAGTGATTAATATGGCTCATAAGTCCCATTCACATTGTACTTTTCGTAAAGGGTGGCTACGGTCCTTATCAATCCAAGAAAAGTATCAGATTTATGACTCTCGATTTTTTTAATATATTTTTAATTGAATGAAAATTATTAGCTATTAATGATAGTCAGTTTTTACCTGAGTTAGTCTTTAGTTAGTAATCTTACTAACTTATTAATTCACTAACTTTTGAACTAATCAACTAACTTTTATTGCGTGGAAATATTACATCCCTGATGAATAAGGTAGATGTGAAAGGATAAATGATGAGATGACTCCTTCTGTTCCAAGATTTTGACTTTGAAGTGGTTACCAAGCCTGGTTGCTCCCATGTTTTGGCCAATCATCTGTCACGGATCCCTTAAACTAAAGAAGAGGGGGAGGATGATCTAGAACTCCCTATGCATTCTTGTTTTTTGTTGAAACAGTAGGGCCCATGGTATGCAAACATTGCCAACCACTTGGCCACACAATAGTAACCCCAACATCTCTAGCAAAGAGAATAAGAAGCTTTTGTTGAAATTAGCCCCCTACACTCTCCTAGACATTGCTTTGTAAAATAGAGACAAAGGCAACATGCTAGGAGATGTATTGTGGGAGATGAGATCGGGATAGTTTTGAAAGCATGCTATGAGGAACCTTATGGCAGATACTTTGTGGGAGAAACGATAGCCAAAAAGGCCCTACTTGCAGGTTATTGGTCCTACACTGCATGCCTATGACTACTGCAATTGTTGTGGTGCTTGTTAGCAGATAGAAAAGCCTAAAAAATCTAGTGCTATGCCACTACAGCCCATCCTTTCCCTAAAGTCGTTCAAGAAGCAAGGCATTGCTTTCGTGGGCCCCATCAATCTACCAACTAGAAGGAAAAACAATTGGTACATCTTCGTATGTATGGACTATGAGACAAAGTGGTGTGAAGTCAAAGTTCTCAAACAAGATGATGGTAACAGCGTAGCACTATTTCTGTACAAGAATATCATCACTTGATTTGGTAGTCCCTTAGAGTTGGTCAATGATCGAAGCACTCACTTTCTAAATAAGATTATGGAAGAGCTGACAAAGCTTTACAAAATACGCTATTGCAAGTCCACACCCTATTACCCTAGAGCCAACAGTCGAGTCAAAGTTAGCAACCACAACCTTTGTTCGATCTCCTGACAAGGGTGATCACTACATGTCACCATGATTGGGATGATGGACTTACAGAGGCCCTTTGGGCATGTAGAACCTCTCGTAAGGCTACTATAGGATAGACACCTTTCCAACTGATGTAAGGTAGAGAATCGGTCTTACTTGTCGAGTTAGAGCTACCCTCTTTATGAGTGGCTATCATCAAGCGCTTAGGAGATGCTAAGTCACTACATCACTGCCTTCCACACTTGGAATGTTTGGACAAAATATGACAGATGGCTTTATAGTGTATGGAAGCCACACAAGCTTGACGAAAGGCTTACAAAAGCTTCATTAGGCATAAAGATTTCAAGGTAACCTTGTTCTCACCCATGATTCATGTTTTGGTAAGTTTCCAGGAAAGCTCTAATAACATTGCATGGGCCCCTACAAGGTACTAGCTATCAACCCTAATGGCTCTATCTAAGTGCAAGCAGTTGATGCCTCTAATGATCCCTTCCTAATTAATGGTTATTGCATCTGAAGAGTATTACCCTCCCTGGGGATCTTGACAATCACAACTGATAGTTCCTCTCCCTCTGAGGCATTGATCTTGACTCCTTCTCATGTTGTTATTGATATCAATCATTCTCAACCTGACGGGGTGGCTCATTTTGTTAGCCCCTCACCCTCCACCTCTTACCTCTATTCTATTACCCTCCTATTTAATCCAACTAACATGGCGTGGTTGGTTCTGACCTATGGTGTTTTGCCATTTACTTGTAGACAAGAAAAAAAAAGGATAAAAAGAATATGTTGATCCCTATCATGCCAACCTACTTTTTGAGAAAAGGTGGAAACACCCTCGAGAGTAGGATAAGGAAGAAAATAAAAAAAATAAAAAAAATATTATGGAAAAAAAAGAAGAAATTTCTTGTCATAACAAGTCTCATTCCAAGAAAAGGTAGCAACCACCCTTGGATGGAAAGCTCGCTATGGAAAAGGTAGAAACATCCCATAGTCCAGTTGACTTCTCAGTGGAAATCCCGAAGATGCAATTCTAAAGCTATCTCCATTAGTGCACTGCATCCTGCTCTTCTTATAATTGCATCTAATCCCCACAACAAACGATTGCTTCTACATGCAAATCAAGTGCTCGATCTGTTGGCCACCTCCTTGGTTACACCTCTTCATTAGCCAATATTATTTAGCCAAAATGAAGACACTCTTCCTTAAAAACCTTTTGAGTGATGTGAGATTTCATCCTAACTAGATGGGGATGTGAGTATGGGCTCCCCCTCCTAAATTCATCCATAGAGAGTGAGATAGAGGGTAAGGTCGTTTGACCCCCCATTTAATCCCCGCAAGGTTCGGCATTATAAAGTAGCTATCGGATTAGGAAGTTGTAAAGTGCATGGGAGAGGCTAACTTGATGGAGTTCGAGGCCACAAAACTGCTTGTCCAATCGGATTGCAAATCGGAGTTCGTTTGCCCCCTCAAAACCGAAATATCCACTTGCGGGATAGTGTGAACACAAAAAGATGAACCAGTTACTTTAATGTCTAAACCTTAGGCTTAATAAAAGCATTGAAACTAATGAAAAAACTGTCGAACAAGGCGAAGCATCAATGTGCCTCCTCATTTTTGCTCGATGCCTCTCCGATTCAAACCCATTTGGAGAGAGAGAGGGAGATTCTCGATCAGGGTAGAGAGGGGAACAAGATGGCTGCAACCGTGCATGTTTTAATGGAGGATTTAATAATCTCATTTTTTAGTCTTTCTCTGTCCTCCTTCTCTCTCCCCTTAAGGGGCAATTCATGCACATGAAGAACGAAGACCGGTTGAAGGATGCTTGTCTGGCATGAACCGAGCATGAACCAGATTGATCGAAGATCAAGAGGAGGCTGAGAGGAGATGTTCAGCATTGAAGATTTGTTACTGGTCAGTCCATTGGCAACCGGAAAAATTAATCAAAAAACCCACAACACGCAAAGAAGCATTATGCGCTATTTTTACAAAGGAAATTTGCTTTTTGTTTATGTTTGATGGTTGAAATGGAATTCATATGGAACAAAAATTTGTTTGGAGCTTGTTTGCATTATGATTGAGAGTTTGCATAAAAGAAATGTAGATTTCGTAGTGATAAATAGTCATAATAATTAAATTATGGCCCGAAAAGCTCCTTTTTAGTGTATAAATGAAGGTTTTATTGGTTTCGGGTGGGGAAAAGAGATGCACATGGGATAAAATTCTGAGAAAAAACATCTTTCAGCTTTCATGATCAGTCACTAATCATAAATAAGAAAATAAAATATTTTTATGTATAAATAAATAGAGAAAATAGCTAAAATAGAAAAAAAATATGATTTCATGTTATAAAAATCTAGAAAATTATGATTCGTGGTTGTGGTTATATAATAAAGTTGAGGCATGAAATTTGGCTTTAGTTAAGCTTTTTTTATGTGTCATAGTTCATGTTTTTTTTTGTTTTAAGCAAAAAATACATACAAAATAATACCCTACACCTATGCAACGCAGCATAACCTAACCGTTAGAGGGAAAGGGTGAGGTTAAGAGATTAAAAGGGCTGAGAGAGTTTGAATTTTTGAAACATTTGATTGTTCATTCCATTTAAAATTGCGATAATTCAATTTAAGGGCTAGTAGATCAGTGCTAGTCTCCATACATCGAAGCATACATTTAGTGAAAATCATGAAAGGGTTGTTTTGTCCATATCACAAAATGCTAATTTGATAAATATTGTTTGTGCACTAGAATCATATGCACTATGTATGATGCATAGCATGGTATCAGTCCTGGATTGCATAGCAATTGTCTTCCTAGGATATGACTTATACATTGAGTGGAAAAGAGCCTTTGTTGTAAGTCAGTTGTACACTTTCCTTGGGACCGTTTGGTAAGGGCCTATATATTCCTGGATCGTGAAAAACAAGAAAAGAGTGGAGATTTTGTGCGTTATGTCTTATATGTTGGAGCGACGCATCTTGGGTCCAATCCCCGAGGTATAGGAGAGTTGCAGTGGAGCTGTGTCAATCAACCGAGGGGAGCTTCCTTATGTTTGTGTTACGAGGTACTATGCCTATATGTTATGGGATCTCCCTCTGAGGAGAAGGGAAGGTAAACGTTGGACTACATATAAACTAAAAATGCATAATTAAGTCTATCCAGTGTACATCGATGTATTACAAATGCTCCTAGCCCGCGAGGCCGTGTGGTGGGGTTGTCTGTTGTGTGCATGAGGTCCAGCTAGTGCCATAGCCAGTGGTGGCCCATTTTAGGTCCCATCAGTGGTGCGTCTGTCGAGAGTTGCCTATAAGTGGCAATTTTCGAATCTAGGTTGTAAAGGGACCTAAGTTTATAATTTCCATTAGTAGTGTGCTAAGCTGCCCATAGAATGGGGTTCATTCAAGGATGGAAAACCTTGGCTTTTCCTATACAAAACTTACTAATGGATTTAGTTAGTTACGTAGAGCATGAGTCCTCTATAGAAGAAAATTTAAGTGATGAGAAGAGTAACTAGTTAGTGGTTACCCCATCCTCTAATGCAATGGCATGGGCGGAGGTTCGCCTTTTGGTGTGGTCTCTACCTAAGAGAAATCATGTATAACCATCCATCAACCTAGAGGGCATGGAACAAGTATGTTGGAAGCTATGGTGGTCATGGCATCAACAAGTGATTATGCTAAAGCCGTAGTGCCATGGGAAAAACTCGACATAGAGTGGAGTGCAGTTATGGATGAAACATCCCATGTGGTGGGGCATCATGCCAAAATTTTAGGTATCACAAGGATGCTAGAAGCCCTAGCTGTAAAGGGAAAATAGTTGCTTAAAAGGCACGGTCCCTAGGTCCTAAGTGCTAAGGATAAGTTTGCTTTTGATGAGGGGCAGAAAATCCTAGATAAAGCCATCATGGAACTTCCTAGGAAGGGGCAAGATATGGAAGATCCTATAAGAAAGGATCTGAATGACATGCTGAGCTATAGGACTCCCTAGACCACTCTGTGAGTTGGCAAAAAGGGATGGCAACGATAATATTAACCTCCCTACACCAGTAAAGGTGGAAATGGAAGAGGTTGGAGACCCCAAGATACTAGAGTTAGATCATGAATATGAAGATTTTAATGGCCCAGTGCTAATCCCAAAGGAGAGGACTAAATGCCCTCCTCCTTATAGGGATCTCCCAGTATTTCATGGGTTGGTAAATGAGGACCCAATGTTGCACTTAAATAAAATATGGCCTAACTTGCCTTGCAAGTGGGCTCAACGATATTCATCGAATGCTTGTATTTTCTAGCACCTTGAAGGGAGTAGCTAGAAAATGGTACTGGAGCGTCCCAAGGGGGTCTATTAAATCCTTTGAGGAGTTGAATGATCAATTTTTGGATGAATATGAGAAGAAGGTGCCTATGACCCAAGTTTTAGGGCAGCTGAGATGCAAATTAGGCACGAGTCCTATCCTTTTGTTAAAGAATACGCTAGAGCCTTTGATGATATTCTGAGGCTTTGGCCAAGAAGAGCTATTGTATTACCAGGTGATGTGCTATGTGAGCTCTTTTTGAGTGGCTTAGAGATTAACATCCAAATCCAAGTGGGAATGCGGATTCCTAAGTCGTTACGCAAAGCAAAGATGCATGCTATTGATTATGAGAGACATATTCAGAGATGTTGGGAAAACTTTTGGAGTTTTTTCCACTCAGTACGAGTGCATCCTAGCTTCCAACTATTTCTACAAAGAGACAACTCACTTGTTGATACCAAGGCAGCCTATGAGGGGAACCTTGGTAGCTAAAATCTCCAAGCAGAAAATGGCAATAGTAGGGATAATATACCCCCTGGGGATCAAAAGATTCCAAGCCCAGTATGTCCCATCAAGACTTGCAATGCTTCCATGAGAAGTAGTTGTGACAGTAACATTGATAGAACCATTGGGCCTATGAGTGAGGATAAGTATCCTATGGGAGGTTCTAGTTTTGCCAGTGGAAAGGCTCTAAAGAAACCTCTGCCATCTTTAAATGAGTCATGCTTTCGAGTAGATGTTGTTCCTATCAATAAGAGCATGGTTCCTATAAATAGGCAATTGCAGAGTGGACAAAGGCAAGTAAAGACATCTCACGTAGAGAAGATGCGGCATGACAAACGGCCACCTATACTAAATAGAAGTCATAAGGCTATGAGGCCATCTAGTAATAGTGATAAATCCATAGTGAGTCCATTAGACCAATGTGGCAAATTGAGAATGTATAAGCATATAACGAGAAATGTAAGATGGGTTTGGAGGCCCAAAACCCCTAAAAATACTATTGGTGTGTCAGATGAAGAGCCAAGAATTGCATGTGGACATGCTTTGATGGATTCCCAAGAGGATGCGACTAAAGGCCATAATGCTACATCTGATAATAGAGATCACCCTGAGATGCATCTATGTGATGTGCCTAGGCATGAAACCCTACCTAGTTTGGGTTGCAACACTAACTCATGCCAAAACCCAAATAGGGAAGGCTCGAATGAGCACCAAGCTGTGATTCTTTCTGCCGAAGGAGCCTCTAAACCACTTGAATGACCAATTCATTTGCATGACAATAAATGTGGGACATGCGAGCCCAATGATGTCATTCACCTAGCCAATGGTACCTAAGGAAGGATAGGTCATATCGAGGTTATATTAGTAGAAAGGCTTGGGCTAGTGGATTTACAAGAGCCCAAGATCAAACCTTGAGCTGACTCGCATGAGTAGCATGAGGCTAGTCCTCATATTTTATGTTATCCTTGGTATCTTGGTTAGTTTGATAAGATGTGGTGTATATGCCAAGAAGACCATGCATTGCATGGATTAGAATGACCTATCCATTTTAGGCCAAGAGGGCCATTTGTCTGTGTAGTGTGGATGCATTTTACGGTTTTCTTTTTTAGTGATGTGCTAGATAGATTACATGGAGCCGGGGGGGAGCCTTTGCTATGCTGGTGCTTCTCGTGGCCCAATCCAGGTGATATCTTTCCTTTATGAGTACCTTGTTTTTATACTGTATATGTCTGGTTACTTGTGAGGGATTTCTTTTCTTGTTGGGGACCGGCAATCAAGGCATGAAGTCTCAAGTATAGGTAAGTATGTCTGGGGGAGGTCTGAGCAGTTGGTGCCTCTTGCAAAGTCATTGTCAGGCACTGAAAGACCTGTTTTAGAAGGGAGTTCTAGTGACTGTGTCCTACTGACCTGCTAGGCGATTGTTCTAGGAGTTCTTGTTAGTGTGAGGCAGTTAGAAAAGCCTGCCCGAAAAAATGATGATACAAAGGAAAAATCCCTAAATATTTGGGAGAAAATATATGAATATACGGAGGTGTGTAAAAAGGGGTTCTAGCCCCTCTAAACATAGAAAAGGAAAGAAAGAAAAATCCTTGTGCATTTGTGCATCACCTTGCAAAAGCCTGGTAGGTTCCTGGGGACAAGACAAGACCCAAGGCCAATGCCTTGTCTTCCTAGGGGTGGCATCTAGTTGAAAATAAGAATAAGAGAAGGTTGCAATGAAAATAAAAGTGAGCATCAAAAAAGGATTAAGTGTCGCCTTGCGAGGGCTTGGTAGGCTCTTGGGTATCAAGATAGGTCCTGAGGCCGATGCCCTGTTCTCCTTGGGTCACTACACTCTGCTCCCTCCTTTTTACATGCTTGAGTATGGAAAATAAAGGCCTAAAAGAAAAATGTGATAAGAGAAAATATTTCTTGATCAAGCTATAGGAGTCATCACCTAGTAGGAGCTCCTGGTTGAGTTGTCCTCAGTTAGGACGATAGTTCTTACCACCACTTAGGGCAACCTCTCTAATAGTTCTTTTTAGCTTGGCCGTGTTGGAGCAGTTGGTTCATGACTAGCATTCGGCTTTCTGTCAATTTATGCTAGACCTACTCCTCATGGATTTCATGTCTTGGTTTTGTCAAGGGGTAGGGTGAGAGCTGTGATGTGTTTTGATGTGTATCTATTTTGTATCAGCTTGATGCTTTTTGTGGTCGTGTTCATGTGCAAACTTGTTCGTGGGGTTCGACGGGTTGAGTCGCCCTATCCTGTGGTCGCCAATGAGAGGTGCAAGTCCTGCTCGAACCAACATCTTGGCAATCATGCTCTTCTTATAGTCTCTTAAGAACATTTCTATATATGTTATCTAAATTGCCAAAACATCATATACACCATTACTATATCAAAAAAATTTAATAGAAATTCCTTGATTGTGATTGTAAAATAGCTTAGTATACCATAGGACTTTGGAGGCATTGTGAAAATCCTGTAGACGCTAAACAGAAGTGACTTAGTGTTAGCTTTGCATTGCAAAGTACTCTCCAATTGGACCATGTGAGTAACCATCATTCTGTTGAGGAACCTACAATATAACAAGTTGATAGTTTAGAGTTCTAGCACCAAACATTGTTTGCTTTCTAATGTGGATACGTATAAAGGTTTGATATGTATTTTGATCATTACATAATTTTACATCAAGGTAAAAAACTTCATCATTTATATCCAAGGCAGACAGCATTCTACTCGCACAACTACATTGCAAAGTAAGATAATAGTCATGTTTTTTTCATTTGTTTGTTTAGCATTTATATTTGTGGAACCAATGATATATACAATAACCTAGCAAAAAAATGTTATACCTTCTAATTTCAACATGTGTATTTGCTAGTGATTTGAGACTAAATAAAACAAGACTCCAATGCTTGCTACATCATACACATCTAATTTTTGGATTAATAAGTTTTCCATCACATAGATTCACTCAAACAATAAAACTTTAATTTTTGTGATAGCACTTCGCACATTAGACCTATCATTCAACACAAGAAGATAGGGGAATAAATGTCCCATAAGCATATCATCATCCTTTTCTTTGATATCAAAACTAGACGGAAAGATGCAGTTGCTACTTGGTATAATACAACCCCTATAAGGATCATCATCAATAAGGATGGCCCATGTGCAGCATCACACCCAAATTGCATAGCCATTTTTTCCAAGGGCTTGAACTATGCTTCAACACCTAGCTTTCCTCGTCTATACATTTTCATTTTGGCATATCTATAGCAGTGATCCTCACACCATATGGCAAAAGACCCTAAACTATATCCTGTTTTATGCTCTAAACTTCTAACCATTGATACAACAACATTATGTTCTTGTGTAGTTAACCAAATTTCAACATTACACCTTTCTAGAAAAATATTCAAGAATTCTATACAACTGGATTGGAGCACTAGATACTTGTTATGGCCATATAGTATGGATTTATGAAGTGGTGATGGTTGGATACACTACTTGAACAGTAAGCCATTCAAATCTAGTACCGAATGGATTTATCTCTCATGCTCAATATTGTAGAAACATTAATGTTGCTACCAAATGATTCCTCCATCACTCCATCCTCCATTTTCCTCTCATTATTGAAAACACGTGGTGACTCTACCTTATATCCTGCTCAGTTGAAAGATTAGTAAATATCACAATGGATTGGATAGTTGAATTCACATCATCACTTACATTATGCACAACACAAGACTTCAATATTCCTAAACTAACTTAGTATTTCTCTTTTAAATAATTTTTTCAAGCTATATATGTAAGAAAAACTACATACTCTCTTTGAAATAAATTAGTCAAGTTGTATACGCCATGTGTCCAAGATTAATCAAACTCTCTCTTTTTTATGTGTTGTTTGGCCATGTGCTCAATTTTATAGCAACTCTCTTCTTGGTCCCAAGTCTTAAGTAAGTAGACCCTGAACATGTGCTTAAGCTTTGGGTTGTGAGCATGTGCTCAAGCTTTCTTCTATGTCTTTGAGCATATATCTATGTTTGAGTTCTCTTTGAGAAATAGTTTGGCAAAGTGCTCAATCTTGTAATGATTGTTTCTTTGGTTCTAGTTCTTAAGGAGGTGGAGCTTGTGCATGTGCTCAAGCCCATAGAAGTATGCTATACTTTGAAAGGCCTCCAAGATCAAGATATTTCCTTGAGCTTAAGCTTAGGCAAATTTTGGGTGTACTTCTAAGCCCAATCATAGAAAATTGACCTTGATCTACTAGTTTAATACAAGATCATTTCTAAAACACAAGAACTATCAATACATCAAAAAGAAAACGCAAAACAAAAAAATTAGAAAAAAAAAGACACAAATCACCCTTTATTTGGGTATATGAGATTCACGCAAACATTTGTAAAATCACTACAAAATATATATCTACTCTATATCCATATCATCCTCCTGGGCTACAAGGTTTGCCACACCTTCTAGATCTTCTACAAGACTTGGTTTTGGAGTTTGTTTTCCTTTCTCACTTGTGGCCTCTTCTATTATTCGAACCTCCTCTAGTTTTCCTGCCCAAACTCTAATGTTTGGTTGAGTTTTTATCCATGCCATCAATATTTCGTGTAACTCGTCATGGATTTTTGGTGTTTCTACCAAACATATCACAATTATTTGAATTTCTAGGACTACCCTTGCTATATATCCATCAGAGAAAGCATCCATGATGTAGTCTTCAATATTACAATTTTTTCTTATGCATGTGTGGATCAAGTGTGTCTTCTTTTGTTGGAGATTTCCTTCCACTAGATTGTAAATATTAAGATCCGATTTATCTTCATTTGAAACACTCAAATATGTATCAAAACCCTCATAATCATGTTCCTTTGCAATAAAGACAAACACTGACATGATGTCAGGGACATGCTTGAAGGGTGCATGATTTGTTGTGTTTTCCATCCCAAAGAAGATCTTATGCTTCCAAGATCCCCATTTCAAGGCTTATTGCATCACCACAAAGCTCTCCATTTTCACAAAGCCAAGAATAATGGTCTGCTCTACAATGTGCATGAGTGCCTCAAAGAACCTGAAATACATTTGGAAATCCATGACATTTTAGAAGCATGTCCCTCAATTTGATCAATTATACACATGCCCAAAGATAGAATTTTTTAGGCAAAGCATCTGTCTAGGAAAAACTCACCCTCCTTCTCAATACTTGCCATATATATTTTCCATTTGAGGTCTCCTTCTAGCTATTAGATTGCCTCCACTTGGTCTATCAACCACTTTACATATGCTTTAGCATTTGAAGGAAACTTGACATGTATTCTTATGACTTGTATCTTTGATTTTATCTAGCCAGTGCATATTTCTTGCAATTGACCATATATATTTTCTACAATCATGAATTTTCCACAAAACTCTTCCTAGATATTACATTTTTCCTTAGCAAATGTGTTGAATATGGGAAGTAGTTCCACCTGCACAACCTGATCTTGCTTTATCCATTTTACCCTATCAGCTATGTCAATCTTATATGTGTCCTTTGTACCCTTTGCAAGTAATATCTTTTTTTCATAATCTCTCTCTATAACATTCTTATATCTTTGTCTATTAATCCAACCAGACAACGAAAGGTACTTACCATTGGTTTTTTCCCATCTAGTTTCGCCTCCATTGCACTATCCAAGATCTTGAGCCATGTCTTATAGATATTTTCTTCACACAGAACCATGTGGGAAAACCTTTGCTGAAAGCCTTGGCCAACACCCATTTCAGCAATACTGACAAATTTCTGCATTGATACAAGTATAAGGATCAATTTATTTCTCATAAAAGCTACATAAATAAGAAACTATAGATCAATCAAACTAGTTGAGAGAATAGTTGATTAGAGATGCTCACATCCCACTGTTGGCGACTTTCAGCGCACTTGGTCACACCTAGTGCAGGTTTTGAAGGTCTTCCATGGGTTATCCATTGGGATCTCAAGTGCTCTAAGGTACTCTTATAAGGTTGTTTCTCAAGGTGCTCCTGCATTTATTCGTTAGACAAGATGGATATGGCCACTGATACCTCTGAAGGGGCATCCACAGCAATACGTGCAATTTCGCCTAACATAGTGTTGCATAATGCTCTCATTTTCATGAAAATTTATTTTAGCAAGTATTCTTGCTACATAAATTGAGTGTTGGTCACCCAAGATGTAGTAGTAATAATTATCTACCTCCTCCTCTTTCACCAATTCCCTTTGCCTTGGAACAATCTCCCCATGATTATTCTTATATATGGGCATCAAACGTGCACAAAAGGAAGTTGGAGTGGGCTCTGATTGAAACTTGCTTTAGTAGATAATTTACATAGACATGCTCCTTTGGCCTACAGATGTAATGCGATGGAGCTTCCCTACATTTGACTACAAGGATAGAGTATTGCCTATCTAATCCAAATGGAAAGTATTTTGCATATGCATTCAGTGTCCTAGGGCCCTTGACTTCTTTCTGAGCTTTGCAACTTGTCTCTCGTCAACTTCTCGTATCAATAAAGGCTCTTGTTCTTTTGTTGGATCTAGTGGATCAGTTGGAATGATTGATACAAGTGCTAGTTGTCCCTCTTTTGATGATTGTTCTTTCTGTGTTGATTTCTTGGTCTTGGTAGATATAACATGTTTCTTTCATGAGGTTGCATTTTTCATACCGTCAAATGCTATGACTTGCTTTATCAATAGCTGGTCTTTCACTGTCACATATGAGTTCCCATCCCCTAGTAAACATTGTATCTTCAACATCTTGCTGATTTTTTCAACCTCATATACATCAAGGAGAACTTGATAAATGAATTTGCCAACACTCACATCAAGCAAGACAACTCCTCTTGAGTTCTAACCCTCCCAGAAGCAACTTTCTTTACTTGTCCAATATCATCCCAACTCAGCTCATCATCCACATGATCCAATATGAATAAGTGAGGCTTGTTGAGAAATACACCAGAAGGGATGAATATGTCAATGTACCAACTCCTTACATCCAAGGATGCAAAGTTCACTGTAGGTGGCTCTTCTGCAACAACTGATGCCTTTCTTTTCGCGATCATTTTAGAAGCAATCTATTTGGACACATTGAAAAAACAAGCATACGAAATGTGGATTATGATACTCCAAAAAGATAATTTCATATATGACATGCATTATAATACCTTAATGAAGTCAAACTCAAATAAAAGCAAGATAAATTCACAAAGAAAAGCTCAAATAAAACATAGTGTTGGGTTGGCCCTACATGCAAGAATATTTCAACTAGTTTCAATTCTTGCGAACACAAACTTAAGTAGAACATAATGTTAGGCACATAACACTAAACCCTCAAAATTCAAATAAGTATACTCTTATAAGACAAACCCATCTTCTACGGTTCTCCTGATGCCTCGGGTTGTGGATCCTAGCCTAGTTCATACTAGGTGACTGGTACATTGTATAAACGAGCCCTTCCCACATATGGGTACTCCAGCCTAACTTGAGGGGAAAGGAGATACTAGGAACCTATCCTGTGAAGCTCCTCCATTGGAAAGGAAGAGTTGATATAAGTGTAGAGAGAGAGAGAATAGAGAAGAAGAAGAAGAGGTAGAAGAGGAAGAGGAGAGGGAGAGAAGAAGAGAAGGAGAGAGAGAAGAGGAAGAGGAGAGGGAGAGAGGAAGGGAAGGAGAGAGAGAAGAGAGAAGAGGAAGAAGAAGAGAAGAAGGAGAAGAAGAGAAAAAGAAGTAGAAGAGGAAGAGAGAGAAGAGGGCAATATGGTGTTTGCTTGTGTGTGCTTGGTTAGGTTGGTCTTGCTCTCTCTCTCTCTCTTCCTCTTCTACTTCTTTTTCTCTTCTTCTCCTTCTTCTCTTCTTCTTCCTCTTCTCTCTTCTCTCTCTCCTTCCCTTCCTCTCTCCCCTCTCCTCTTCCTCTTCTCTCTCTCCTTCTCTTCTTCTCTCCCTCTCTGGGCCTACCTCTCAAAGATATTTAAGACATTCATAGAAAAAGAACACGTTGACACAAGCTTAAGCATGTGCTCAAGCTCTATCTCATGGACACCTCAATAAGAGAGGGGAAACTATCATGTTGCACTCAGAGAGATAGAAGGCGAAGAATATCACCAAGCTCCTCCCCCATAAGGAGATGGTTCATAGAGGCTTGAGCTTATGCTTCATAGATCTATCCAAAAAAGACTCCAAGGTCACATAAAAGTAAAGAGCATCTATATAGGTCATGATATAAAAAATATATTGTTCAAGCTTAAGTAAGTGCTCAATCTCTATCTCATAAACACCTCAATGAGAGAGGGGAAACTATCATGCCACACTCAGAGATAGAGGGGAAGAATGTTACCAAGCTCCTCCCCCATAGAGAGAATGTTGGTCCCAAAGAGATGTCAAAGTCAAAAAATGGAGAGGGTCTATATCATGAGCACAAGGTCAAGCAATCTTTACATGTTGCCCTCCCCACCTAAAATATCCATCGTCAATCTCTACCCCACCATGTTTACAAGTTGCCCTCCTCTCTATCTAAAAGGCATATCAGAATCACATCAAACAAAGAGGGGAAAGAATGTTACTAAGCTCCTCCCCCATAGAGAGAATGTTGATGCATGCTTGAGCACATGCTCAAGCTTTATCCTAAAGAGATCTCAAAGTCGACAAAATATAGAGGTTCTATATAGGCTTGAGCACATGGTCAAGCTTTGTCCCACCATCATTACTGCTGTCCTCCTCCCTTCTAGATGCATCATCAAGCTCTATCTCACTGTGTTTACAGATTTCCCTCTGCTCTACCTAAAAAAGCACATGATACTCGCATCAAATAAAGAGGGTTGATATAGGCTCCAATCACATGCCCAAGCTCTCTCTCAAATACATGTGAAAGAGACAAGAGAAACTATGCACCTATCTTGCAAAGTGCCTCTCGAAAATAAAGGATTGATACAAGCTTGAGCATTTACTAAAGCTCTCTCTCAAAGACATGCTCAAATTCATACAAAAAAGACATCTTAGTCAAAGAGGAGTAACTACCGCCCTCCCCCATAAATATAGAGTTGATATACACTTGATCAAGCTCTTTTTCAAAGGCATATTAGAAAGTCATCAAATAAGGGTAGCCCTCCCAATGAGAGAGGAGAAATTTTATCGATGTCCTCAAGGGGAGGGGTGAAAATGCTCTTAAGAAGCTCCTTCCCCATAAGGAGAGGGGTTTTACCAAGCTTGAGAATGTGCACAAGCTAGGACCCAAATACATATCAAATAGATAGGGTTTGGAAACTACCATGCTACACTCAGAGATAGAGGGAAACAACATTATAAAACTCCTCATTCATTAAGAGAGGGTTGATACAAGCTTGAGGATGTGCCCATGCTCTACTCCAAGGAGATCTCAAGATGACATAAAAATGGAGAGGGTCTATACATGCTTGATTATGTGCTCAAGCTCTCTCCCACCATCTTGCAAAGTTCCCCTCCTCTCTATCTCGCTTACACCTCATAATCATATCAAAAAAAGAAGGTTGACATGGGCTTAATCACAAGCCCAAGCTCTTCGAATACATCCAAACTAGAAAGGAGAAACTAGGAACCTATCTTATGAAGCAGCTCCCACAAAAGGAAAGAGATGATTCATAATCGATATTATTCGTATGACAAGGATTAGAAAAGTAATGTGGATGAGAGTCATAAGGAACACGTTCATAAGAAGATGACCATCTCAATGATGGAGGAGAAACTATTTTTCCATGCCTTCAAATGTGAGGGGGAGATTATCTTGACAACCTCTTTCCCATAAAGATAGAGATCATATGAGCTTAATCACATGCTCAAGTTACCTCCCAAAGATGTCTTAAAGCCACATAATAAAGGAGATGGTTGATAGAATCTTGAGCATGTGTCCAAGATATGTTGTCTTGGTTTCTTGCTAAGCTTATTGCACCCAAGTGAAAGTATTGATGCAAGCTGCTCAATACGTGTTTCATAAACATCTCGATGGAGGGGGATAACTTATACATTGTTATTTTCATTGCGTCTCACAAACTCCTCGATGGAGTAAAATAAACTACATGCTCAAGCTCTATCTAAAAGAGATGTCTCCTATGAAGAGAGGGTTGATATAGGCTTGAGCATGTGGTCAAAATGCTTTGGCACAAAGACATCTTAGGAAGAGAGGTTTAGCCAAGCTTGATCACATGCTCAAGCTCTATCCTA
This sequence comes from Lygodium microphyllum, assembly GCF_053477565.2. NCBI lineage: Eukaryota > Viridiplantae > Streptophyta > Polypodiopsida > Schizaeales > Lygodiaceae > Lygodium > Lygodium microphyllum. The sequence continues at coordinate 72,743,111 of NC_141140.1, forward strand.
GAGACACCTCAAAGGTGTGTTAAAAAGAGATTGTTATTATGGGCCTTAGTGTGTGCTCAAGATCTATATTCTAAGGCGTCTCAAAGACAAAGATAGTGTTTGACTCTCTTTCCTCCTTGAGGTAGAGCTGGGCTATGTGCTCAAGCCTGAAGCACCTCTTCTATCACACTGGGATCTCTTTAAGAAGGTAGAGCTTATCCACGTGCTTTTATATAGGACCAAGCTTCTATCTAAAAGACACTTTGAAGAGGTATGAGCACGTGATGAAGCTTGAGAGAAGGTTTGACAACACATGTGCAAACCCAATGTTTTATGCTTTCAAGATTCTAATTTTATGGTGTAAAGTATTTAACCTCACAGTGATTGCATTTGAACTTCAATCAATTCCGTACTATTAAATACTACAAAATTTCAAATTTCAAATTTACATCTTAACTGTAAAGAGGTATATCTCTAACAAACTATTTTTTCATTTTCGAGCATTAGAGTTGTCACCTCCCTCTTCTATGGGCTTCAACTAGGATTCGAATTTCGACACAAGGGCCGGGAAAGCTTGAGCATGTGGTCAACAAGCTATGGCACAAGGACATCTTAAAGCCACATAGTAAAGAAGGGGATTACCATTAGCTTGGTCATGTGCCCAAGCTCTCCCTCTCCCCCCTCTCCCCCTCCCCAAAAGGAAGAGAGGTCTATCCAAGCTTGATCACATGCTCAAGCCCTTTCCTAGAGACGCCTCAAAGGTGTGTTAAAAAGAGATGATTATTATGGGTCTTACTGTGTGCTCAAGCTCTATCTCCTGAGACATCTCAAAGACAAAGATAGGGTTTCTCAAAATTTTGAATTTTGAATTTAGATTTGAAGTACTTGTGGGAGCCTTCGCTCAACTTCCAAGACCCTCGGACCACTTATTGCTCAAGTGTTTCGAACTGAGCAGCCATGGCTACCTCTCACATAGCCGTCGCGCTACGCCTACCTTGTGGGTGTAGTGAGCTTACCTTGATGCTCGATCGAGTACCCTCCTCTTTCTTGCACCCCTGTAGCTCCACGATCCTTGAGGCAAACTCAAGCAACCTCAATCCCTCTCCCATGAGCTTCATCCCCCATAGCCACGTTCAAGACCAGAGGAGAGAAGAGGGGAGGAGAAGATGAAGAGGGAGAATGGGGAGCTTCTTCTCCAGGTTCCCTCGCCCTCCCACGATCACTCTCTCACACACTCTCACGCTCTTAGTCCCTCTCACAAGCACAAGCAAGGAGGCACAAAGGTGAGAAACAGGAGGAGAAGAAGGAGGCATTGTTTGCCACACACAAGGATGCTCTTCTCATTTACCTTTTAACTTTATATACATGCCCTTAATTTCTATGGGCAGTTGTCCCCCTTTTTTACACGGCCGGCCACTAGCCTAGGCCCTTTTTCCCATTGTCCCTCTATCTTCCTAGATTCCTTTCCACTGCCCGTCTACATTTACAAATTGCACGGGTGAGAGCCCGACGCTCTTTTACAAGATTTCAGGGTGCGCCTTTATATTTTAAAATGCGCCCTCCTATTCCTACTTCAGTCGGGCTACTTCTTTTTGTTTTTTCTGCCTTTGCCCTGCATCTTTCCCGCTTTCTTTTGCTTTCTTCGTGTTGGGGTTAACATTACCCCCCTCCTAGACGAGTGCCAGTCCCATGGCACTGCGGCGGGAAGTAGTGGGATAAAGGATGCTATTGGTTGGTGTGACTGGCGGTTGGAGGACATTGAGGCTTGTGAGTGAGGGGTGATGGGGTGTGATGATGATGCCCAAGAGAGATTCCAGCGTGCTTTAGGCTTGCTGACAATTGCAGCATCTGTCTCACTGTTCTGGCGCCCCTCTGGAACTGGTCGTCGTTTGAGTATCCGAAGTGCTTGAAACAAGAAGCAGTCCCTTAGGAAGATGGTATTGGGGGGATTTAGTCTGGAGAAATCCTCCGGTGTTTGTCGTGAAGAGCCGTGGCATGGGCTGAAAAACCCTTGTCCATCTTCGGTTTTGAGGTGAAAGTCTTCAGGCTTGTGGTGCTAATAAGTGATCCGTAGATCTTGATGTAGTGGGCATGGATCATCGGACGGTGAGGTTCCAAGATCTATGCCAATGGCAGCCCATCAGTGGGTGGACGGTTGTCAGCTTGAAATTTGTGGAGCTACTAAAACCTTCGCAATGAAGCTCCTGAAGTTGCAGTAACGGGGTCATGTCGAACTTCTGGAAAAATTCCTTGTCATTGGAGGATGTAGTGGACGATCGCCTTCAGCCAAGCAGCCCATTTTGGAAACATGAAGATAACCTGCAAGAAAAGTGGTGCACTTCCTAGGGGGTGTGTCTATCTCACTGTGCAGTGCATGGTGCCCGTGCGAGTGGAACTGGGAGATGGGTCTAACCTTGGGCAAGCCCTTGGTAATGTCCCACACTTGAGGACCCAGTTTGTGCAGCTTCTGAGGTGTGATGTGAAGCTCAGGGTGACAGGTCCGAAAGTCCTGCCCTTGATGTGCCCTGAGCGTGAAGTGGGGGAGGGGCTAGAGAGGACTCTAGATGCAGTGAGTATAGTGCACCACGATAGTGAACGAAGGCAGCAAACACTTTTCTTCTTCTCTTTTTTTCTTTTTCTTTTTCTTTCTTTCTTTTTTCTTTTTTTTTTTGGTTTGGTGAATGAGAGAGAGGGCATTTGGGCGATGCATGGGGCGCCCCTTTTTTAGTCACGGGGTGGTCGCAAGCATTGTGATAAAAATGCGCGACTTTGTAGGTATTCCTTAATACCGGCTCTAGCTCTTAGAGGAGTGGTGGAAAAAAGGGGTGATTACACCTTGCAAAACGGGTGTCACTCATATTTTCTAATAGTTCTAAGCAGAAGGCCGGGAGGAGAGTAGCGCGCATCATCAACCTCACCATGGCTCTACTATCTATTCCTAGGTTAAGATCAAAAAAGAGTGGAGGGAGATGGGCTTCCTCTGCGGCAGGTTTCTAGAGTAGCAAGAATTTGAGAAGTCGAAGGTAATTACAAGTGGTTAAGAATGTTGGATCGGGGCAAGAGGAGAAATCTACAAGGAAACGATTGATGGAGGGAAGTATATCTTCTGCCCTAAATGCTAAGCGTTCCTCTGGGCTTCTAGCATTTACATTATAGATTCTCGGGAAGTCAAAATCCCCATGCAAATCTCTGTTGTAATCCACTCCATGCCTACGGGGGTAGGGCATGTAGATAGGATCATTGCGCTCTTCGGGGAGGGAGCTACAAAATGCGGTCCAGGCATCAAAATTGGTGTCCCAAATCCTCCTCTGCCATTTTGGCTATGCCTGGTAGCCTTGGATGGATTTGGGAACCAGACCGACCTTGTCTTCCCAGTATTCTCGTGGCTCTTGCCTCCACCTGGTCACTATTATGCTTCTCTCTTCCATCCATTTGTTTGCGAGTTCATTAGCCAGATCTTTGATCTTGGCTACGACTCCTAGGGGTAGGGCCCGGTCCAGGGATCGTGGAAAAGCGAATGAGAGCTCGAATGGCCTCTTATGTAGCTCTCTCTGGCGCCATATTAGCAACTCCTGGGGCCAATCTATCGGATGTGTATCATTTCGCAATGGCATGGGCTCCTCAGGAAGTTGTCGTGGAAGTATGCGCGCTCGGTGTTGGGCCTCTTCTGCTAACTCCTGCCTCCTTCGCCTTGCTGCAATTATGCGTTCAGGTAGCTCGGCGTTGGCAGGCTCCTCCTGTAGGATCTCTGGTTGAGGCGGACTCGGCATCCTTTGCGGCTCATCTTCCTCATCTTACTCGAAGTCCGGCCCCTCTTCGGCATTTCGCGCTACCACAGGAGGAACAACTGGTGGTGGTGGCGGTGGCTTCTCTTGTTCCTGAAAACCTAACTCCTCGAGCTCCGCAGTGGAAAGGCCTGTACAGTGCAGGTAGTGGAACTGTTGCTCTTTAGTCATTCCTGTACTTGTTGGAAGCTCCCGCTCTTGAAGGCCGTATCGTAGCGTCCGGGTGCTTAGTTCCAACTTTCTTTTTACATGTTCCACTGTATCATCGCTCTCGGCTTGCGTCAGGTGGAGCACCGTGTTGAGAAAGGCCTGTCGTTGGGTCTTACTCGTTATCTCTACAGCCTCAACCCTAGCCTCGGCCAGCATTCTTTCACACTCTGCCACTGCAAGCCGTTCTGTTAAATCCCTCACCCTGTCAAAGTTCTTTCTTTCCCACTCCACGGCTCTCTCCTCCATCCTTTGCCTTTGTTCCTCTAGCTGGCCCGCCAGGGTGGTTATTACCTGTTGCTGCTCATTTGAATAGAATCATAATTGGTTTCTTTAGTTTAGTTTCTGAGCGAGCTACTCTTCGGCAATCCCTCTTGCTTGATCAACAATGTTGAGCCTGTGGTGCGCTTCGGTCAGGATTTCCGATTTCTCTTGGACCAACTGTTCTAGGCTCTGGATTTCAGCACAGAGCAGCCTCTTCTGATTAAAGATCATGGCCATGAGGGCTTCCACGTCCTCCTGGAAGGTCTCCAGTGCGTCTTCAGTCTCTGCACTTCATCCTGTAGTCGTTTGGCTTCAGCTGCTGAGACCCCCGGCCCTTCATTTTTTAGGAATTCGATTTCCCTGATTAGCCTGTCCTGTTCCTCTTGCTCGTGCCATGACTGGGGCTCCGCTGTATATTCTTGTGGAACAGCGGCTTCGCCTTCCTGAACCTCCCGATAGAGCTGTTCCACTCGGGCCACCCTTTGCTGGAGATCACTGTATTGCTACATCAGAAGTTTTATGTTCCTCTGTTCTGCTACCAGGCTCTGCTCCTCATCCTCCAGCCTTTGCCTAAGGCGGCTTTCATTGGTTTGGGCTTGCTTCGTTTTCTCTTCTAGCTGGTCTCGCAGGGCCTTCATCTCTCTCCGTCTATCAGCTTCCTGCCTTGAAACCTCTAGCCTGAGGGCTGCTGACGTCTCCTTTTCTTTCTCTAGTTCCAGCAGTGCCACCTTCTTTTCTTCTTTTGCCTTGTCCAGTTGCGTTAGCAACTCGGCCACATATGCGTCATAGTTTGCGACAGGTATGGGAGTATTGGGTGTGGTGGTCGATGCCTCTAGCCTCTGTCGTTTGGGATCTTGCCAAGACTCTGCATCTGCGAGCGGTGGGCCATTTCGCTCGAGTTTCAGGGGCAATTTTGGCCACCCTGCTTACAAGCATCTACATCATGGTCATGAGCTGTGCCGCATCGAGAGGAGGCGTGGGGTGTGCAGCAGCGTCGGTGGTCGTGATTTCAGCTATTGTTGGCACAAAGGAGGGAGGGAGTGGATGCACGAGGAACTTGCCCTTGCTACGACCACTAGTGCTGCCTCCACACTTGCACTGGCTTCGATTTTATGGCCGGGGCTTGCGGGTTCGAGTTCTCTATCCCCATGGGTGTCTTCCACCGACCTTCAGGTGGCTTCTGCCAGTTCGGCCAGTTCCTGGAGTCGTTGCTTCTCAGCCTCTTCCTCTGCCCTTTTTTTCCTGTCCGCTTCCGCCTTCTTTGACTCCTCTCCTATTCTGGCGAACTCCTCCTCCTCTTTCCTCCTCCTTTCTTCCTCAGCCCTTCGAGACTCTTTCTTGGCCTGTTTGATGTCAGCCCGTTCTTCCTTACTTAATTTCTCTTTTTTCTCCTTCTGTTTCTTATCACTTTTGATTTGTTCTGCGGGTTTGGTTACTCGCGGAGGTGGCACTTCCTGCTCTCCCTCGTCGCTCACTGTTCTCTCGCTCGATCTCCCTCCGCCATGGTGAGCTGAGCTTTGATGTGCCGCTTCCCACTCCATGACGCCCTCATTCTTTATTGCTTCATCTATGATGCTGTCAGAATTCCCCCATATCTGATTGTAGCCGCTTTCGACGCCGGTTTCTTCCTTGCAGAACGCGCTGTTGAGGCAGGGGACTCTCCTTCTGCTGGTGCTTCCGCCGGAGTGAGGAGGGCAGCTGAACTCTGAATGGTCTTCTGTACGAATCCATTCCAGTCTATTTCTTCAGGGGTTCCTACTGCTATGCTTTCCAACAGTGGGACCCCGATCCTGTTCATCAGCGCATTGTAACGCTGGCCCGAGAAGAGGGTATGGATCATCTTTGCTTGTAGTTTCACCACTGGGTCCAGGATGTCAGCCAAGCTGATTCCATCCACAGTATGCACCGCTTCCTTCTTGACTCCCAGCATGGTGTAAACGTCTTGCCTCGGCCTTCTCTCTTTCTTAGGCACCAGCCCCAAGGCCTTTTCCACAATCATTGCATTGAGGGGCACTTCGATTCTTCTTTCTTGTTCCCCTGTCCTTACTGTGACAGTGCCACAGTTCCTGCTTTTGTCGAAATTCCTCAGGAAATCCGCGCACATGCTATAGTCCACCGCCTGTCCCACCTTCTCCATGTACTTGTGGAGATGGCATCTGTCTACTAAGTCCTTGATAGCGGGTTCCTCCATGATGGCTTCGTCCAGATTCAGTGTGTGCTTGAAAGTGAAGTGACTGAATCCGTGTGTCTCGATGGCGATGCCGAATTTGGTCATTTCCTCTTCTGAGAATGGTAGTTTGCCTCCTTTGTCTTGTCCTGCCATGGCGATGACCTGTCAACACACCATGCCAACATTTAATGTCTAACAATTGGCACATTTCTTATTAGAACTAAGTTTAAGAGAAGAATAGATGGGCTTAAAGGGGGCACACTTGCTTAGAGGTTTGACCATTGCTATTGTTTTATTCTGCAACATTCCTCCATAGAAACTTTTTTAATTAACTATCTCCTAGCTAGATAACATAACTTTTTATCCTTGCTCTGCTCTTGGTCGTACTCCCCCCCTCCGTCAGGAATCTTGCGAAGAATCCTTCCTAGGATTAGCACAGGAAGGACGAGGGGAGCACTTGTTCGTGTGGGTTGACTTACCTAGCTAATAGCCAATCATAGAAGTTTGGATTGTATTCGAGTTGGGCATGACAATCCAGAGTGGATGGTTGGATGGAGACTTGGGAAATGTAGGTCAAAACATCGTGGAAGAGATCTCCGGTACTGAGGCGACTAGCAACATGTAATTCTTCTTAGGTGAGGAATTGGTCAATGTAGGGGTGGGCGAGCAAATGGTCATCCAGATGCTGATTACGGGTGATGGCCAAGACCCTAAACGAGATAGGTGCCACGTACGTGGGGTCATATTCGATAGTTTTGATTGCCCTGCATTGCTTAGCATTGGTCATTATGCGACGACCTTTTTTCTCCCATTGGACTCTTAGCGTAAGCCACTGCTCTGCAAGAATGTGGAAGGTGAGCTTGCCATCTGCGTGAGCTCTTGCAGCTCCTGTTCAGGAGCAGAATGCGGAGGCTTGCGATAAGAGGTAATAAGTCTTCTGAGTGCAGCCTGATCCATCGAGATTTCATCATTTGCTATCAATTCGGCAGCAATTTTGGGAACTTTAGTGGTCATAAGTTCATATTCCTCCCAAGTGCATGGTAGTGCACGAACCACCGAAGCAAGGGTTTCATCAAGAAGACCTAGGTCTAGCCTCTCGTAGCTTCTAGCAAATGTAGTGAAAGTTTCATCTAACATTTTAATGCAGGCTATTAGATCGTCCCCAGAAGTTGCAGCAAGGTCCTTAGCCAAAGAGAGGAAAGGTCGTATTGCGTATGAAGGTTTAAGACCCTCTGGTGGGGCGGGTGCACGTGGACTAGATAATTGTGACTTCCTCATCGGTGTCATGGGTCGGGCCTCGCACTGGGAAGCCCTTTGAGATGCTGTGGGAAGCTATAGAGGCATGGTGGTTGTACTTGGTCCTGAGTTAGCAGTAATCGTTGTTTGTAAGTTCTCAGGATTAGGTAGGTTTAGGACCTGGGGCATTTTCTTTGGTCGATAGATGAACTGAGGCTTGTTAGCCACCACTGGCCCTGGCCTGTTAATTGTGTTCTGGGCACCACTGGTGTGACCCTCTCTTGTTAGGAGTAGATTGATTGTAGATGAGCTTCTTAGCTGGCCATTTTTAGGCACCCAAATCCAGGGATTTCCCTCGTAGTATCCTTGTGCCCGCAAGAGGTCTTTGGGAATCCAGAGCGGCGTGGTTGTGCGTCTACAGCAATAGTGCTTAGACTGCCTCTTGGGTCGGGACTGTTGATACTTTGGATGTTTAGGGTCACACCTGGGTGGTTTACCCTGATGTGGTTTTTGTCGTTTCGGCACCCATAGAAACTTGGACTCTTTGGCCTTGTGAGCGCTCCTGGTGGCCATGGGTCTGGGGTTGAGAACTCGGCATGAGGCCGTGGTTTCCGTTTGTTTAGACGCAGGTTGAAGCTTGGTCGTGGGGGTTTCTATCGGCTGCTTCGTAAACGTGGGGGAGTTAGGGCAGGCCTTGCTGAAAGTCGTCACTATGCGCGCATTGCCAATGGCAAGATGTATGTGATTTAGGTTGTAATCCACATTGCAGTTGGTTTGTTTCTTGAAAGTGCGACCCAACAGCGATACATTACCAACGTCTGTGGTGCCAGGCAACACATGGAAGAAGGCCGGTAAACTTGCAGATTTGATGGAAACGACCACCTTGCATTTCCCTAGGAGTGGGTAAGAGGCGCCCCCAAATGGGGTGAGTTGAGCGTTAGTGGGCTGTAGTTGCAGTTGACCAATGCGTGTCCAATGGTCATGTGTTAGGATGTTGTAGTCAGCACCTTCATCAATCAAGGCGTCAAAAGAATACACCGCTCCTACTACAACTGTAATCCGCAGGTATGCCGGTGCCACTACTTCTTCATCCTGATCTATCGGGTCAGTTACAGTAGCCATGCGGACGTTCAGTGGGGGTTCTAACATGGGCGGCTCATGTAATGGATGTGAAGGAGGATAGTACTTCTTAATGCGGCTGCCATTAAAAAAAGCCTATTTTCTCACCGTCAAGGGTCTCCAACTCGACATTTCCGGTCCTACCGATTACGCATACCCTGAAAGGCCCTAGCCCCCGAAACTTCATCTTCTGTTTATATCCTTTTACCGAGTATAGCAGAACAAGGTCCCCTTGTTCGAAGTCTCTCTAGATGACATGTTTGTCAAACCACATCTTTCGTTGAGCCTTTTCACAGATTAGAGAGTGAGTGGTGAGGAGTCGGGTCTCCGTTAAGCGCTCAAGTTCTACTAAGCGGTTGGTCCAAGCCTCTCTGCCCTCCCAACATTCCTGGACTGCTAGCCTCAAACTAGGGATGAAGAATTCTACGGGCAGAATGGCTTCAGTTCCGTAAGTCAGCCTAAAGGGCATCTGTCCTATAGCCGTTTTATAAGCAGTGCGATAGGCCCACAAAGCCGCCATTAGCTTGTTATCCCAGTCACTTCTTGAAGTAGACATGGCTTTTGTAAGCACGTTGACTAGAATTTTGTTTGTGGACTCGCCTCGGCCATTAGCCTGAGGGTAATAGGGAGAGGACTTTCGGTGAATTATTAGGAAGGTAGAGAGTAAGTGGGCAATTACTTCATTAATGAAGTGTGCGCCTTGGTCGCTTACAAGTTTGATTGGACAACCGAACCGTGAAATGACCTGCTCCCACAGGAACTTAGCAGTGGTCCGAGCATCATTCTTCCTCGTGGCCCGTGCCTCTGCCCATTTCGTTAAGTAGTCAGTTGCCACAATGATGTATCGAGCTTGGGAATATTGTGCTGCAGGACTGATAGGCCCAATAAAATCGATGCCCCATTTTTCAAAGGGTTGTCGGGCTATGACAGGGCTCAGCTCCATCTTGTCCTTCCGTACAGGCACTCTGGTCCTTTGGCACTCATCGCAGTGCTTTACAAATTTAGCTGCGTCACGGAACAGGGTGGGCCACCATAGCTGGGATTGTAGCACCTTTCGGGCTGTTGCATCTCCACTAAAGTGTCCCCCAGCGATTCCGCCATGTGCTTCGTTTAAGGCGTCGTGCATCTCGTGCTCACACACGCATTTGCGCAATAAACCGTCTTGTCCCAACCTGTAGAGTTGGCCAGCTATCAGCTAATAGGGCTGAATTTTCAGGATAAGTCTCTTCAGCCTGGCCTTCTCATCAATGGGCCGCTCCGGTAGTCCATTTTCTAGCGCTTGCACTATGTCATTGGCCCAATAAGGCGTCAGATCAGCTCTAAACAATTCTCATTCACTAGACAAGTTAAAAAGATGGCCATCCGGTAAATCATCAGGTACGCCTTGTCCAGCGGCTTCTCCTGTGGGTATGCGGGACATGTGGTCGGCCATGTAGTGCTGCTTTCCTTTGCGTACAACCACAGAGAAGTCAAACTCCAGTAAAAGGAGTAACCATCTGGCTATGCGCCCCATAGTGCAAGGCTTGTTCACAAGATACAGTAGGGCTTGATGGTCAACGAAGAAGACAAAGGGAGTGGCCAACAGGTAATGCCTAAATTTCTTTACCGCAAATACCATGGCCAACTCCTCCCTTTCTGTCGTGGAATAGTTCATCTCGGTTTCTGTGAGCTCCCTGTTGGCAAAACTCACCGGGTAATCCAAATTATGCTCACCAGGCTGGCATAGCACAGCTCCAATAGCGAACTTAGAGGCGTCTATGTGCACATGGAACGTTACGTTCCAGTCTGGGGCTCGCAGGATTGGTGCAGTCGTAAGAGCCTTTTTCAATTCTTCATATGCGCGCTGGCAGCCCTCTGTGCACTCAAACACTATCAACAGCTTGTACAAAGGTCTAGCTATTAATGCATAATTTAGCACAAATCGTCGATAATATCCAGTGTGTCCCAAGAAGCACTGAACTCCCTTATAGTTGTCGGGTGGCGGTAGGTCAACAATGACTCTGACTTCGAAGAAGTCAGTGGCAATGCTGTTCCTTGACACTACATGCCCCAAGATGCATCCGTGTTTTACCCAGAATTGGCACTTTAAGGGGTTTAGCGAGAGGTGGTAGAGTGTACACTTTTCAAAGACAACTCGCAATTTCTTCAAGTGTTCGTGCCAACTAGAGTGTAAACATAGGTCATCTACGAACACTTCCAGTTCGCGCCTGAGCATGTCCTTAAAGATGGTGCACATTAGGCGCTGGAAAGTTGCGAGTGCATTCATTAGCCCAAAAGGCATGACAATGTAGGCAAATACGCCCCATTCTGTGGCAAAGGCAGTCTTGTGCCTATCGTCGGGGTGCACTTGTACATGATTGTAGCCCGAGAAGCCATCCAGAAAACTGTAGGCTTCCTTCCCTGCTACCCTCTCCAGCATGTGCTCAATATAAGGTAAAGGGTAATTATCCCTTTTCGTAGCGGCATTCACTTTCTTGTAGTTGACACACACTCGGATTTTTCCATTTTTCTTCATGACAATCACGATAGGTGACACCCAGTCCGTGTGCTCGATCTCATATATGAAACCTGCCCTCATGAGTTTGTCAATCTCCTCCTTCACTGCATGGGCGTGTTTAGGATTCATGGGGTAAGGTCATTGTTTGGTTGGCACTGCATCTGGAATCATTGGGATGTTATGGGTCACAACCCTAGGGTCGACTCCCTTAAGTTCGTCCAATGTCCAGGCAAACACGTCGATGTACTCTTGCAGGAGCGCAACAAGTTTGGTTTCTTCCTCTTCCGCCAAGTCATCTGCGACGAATACCGGTCTTGGTTTTTTGCCTTTTCCAGCCAAGTTAACCTCCTTGACTTTGGCGGGTCCCTCTATCGGTTCACTAGTCTGACCTTCTCTCTTTGCACCTAGCAGGACCACCACTCTGTCACCCTTTTTAAATTTTGTAAACCGTTTGGGTAGATCCTATGGTTTCCTCTGCCTTTCCGCTTCTGAGTCCATTGCTTGCTTCCTGGCCTCCTCTTTTAGCCTCCTGCGCCTCAGGTGGACTGGCAAGTCTCCCTTGGTGCGTTTGACCTCAGATGGTTGCGGTATCTCGGGATCACTCTCAGTACTGACTTCCGACTCTGAGTTGAACTCGTATCCTTCACTTGAGGAAGGTGTTTCCCTAGGGGGTCTTAGTTCGGTAGGGGAATCTGTCTTGAGCACTAGGATTACCCACCGTTGTGCCACTCCAGCTTGCCCGTACTCTACGGCTTCTATTTGTTCCAGCCAGGATCTGTCACACTCCATCAGTATGACTCCTTTTTCGTTTTGACTGAGCCCTTCCTTCCTAGGCCTTAAATCTACCCTGATTTGCTCTATCACCTTTCCCTCCGTGTCGTACTCTATCGTGTCTACCTCTTCTTCATTCTCTTCTCCCGCAGAGCGACAGTCCTCATACTCCTCATCGTCCAGGTCCTGTTCTTCTGACTGCTCATCATCCCCTAAGCTTCCCTGTTCACGCTCCTCGTCATCAGTGACTAAAGCCCAGTTGTATAACAAGTTCAGGTCATGGACTTTGTTCCATTTCCATTCTGGTTTAGCTAGAAGGTCACGTAGAGGCTTTAAGTTAGCGGCCAAATTGCCATTCAATTTATCGGACAGATACTCTACGATCTCCTGAAGCTCTAGTTTGTTGTTGGGGGAGCGAGACGAGGCCGGTTTGCCTGGGTTGAGAGAGCTTCCTGCCGGCACAACTGGCTTTTCAGTTGGTACTGTGGTGGTTTTAGCAGCCTGCTGAGGTGGTCCTTCCTCATTCGAGAATGGTAGGTCAATGGTTGCCAGCACATGCATCCAATCCCTCTCATCCTCAGGGCAGGGAATATATTTAGCCAGCGATCCATAGGGCTTTGTCAGTTGAGTATTGCCTTTTAGCATGGTTGAGATGGCAGCCATGTCAACGGACGTCGTCGTCCAAGTGTCCATCTCTACCCTCACTGCACTAGTTCTGTTCCCTAGGAAAATTAATCCATTGCTCCAATCCTCTATGACTCGTGCATTCCTCATCCAAGGTCGGCCTAATAGTATGTCGTAATCCACTCCCTTCATGACAATAAAGTTTACTGAGAATTGCACACCGGCAATCTTTACCGACCAATTCTTTAAGACCCCAATTGGTCTTACCTTCATGCCGTTTGCTAGTGTGACGTTGAATCTAGCGGTCTCTACAGGAGGGTTTCCCCATGCCTCTAGGACCGCATGGTTTAGCACACTAACACCGGCACCTGTGTCTACAATTCCCTTCCGAGTCATGTCCCCTAAGGCTAGGACGGGCAAAACTGTGTGCATTTCAGTGCCCTCCCAAAAAGCATTGATGTGCAAAGACTTAGGATCTGTGTGTAGAGTTAGACTTGGGATCTGTGCAACTACGTCGTGATCTTGCGGATCAGTGCCCACCAGTTTCGCGTGTCCCTCGATCGAGTCTTTTAACTCCTGCCACAAGGAGTGGTTTTGCCTAAGTAGATCCTCCAGGCTTAGAGTTACTGGGGCGGACAGCAAAGTTGTGAGGAGGCTATTGGACCCTTGTCTTCCTCTGAGGCTGGCAGTTCTAGGCCGTGCATCATGTCTGCCCTGGTAAGCTTTCCCCCGGCCTGCTGAGCCGCCTTTAAGGGTGCAGGCATGTTTCCAGCCGGTGGTTTTGAGGGTGAGACTGGTGTGTTAACACTGGAGAAGTCATCCATAGGGTCTTCCAATATGGGTTCAGCATCTTCAAGGTGCTTTTGGGCATCCTTGACCCACTCCTTGACCTTGGCTATAGCTTCGAGTTGTCGTTTGGGATGGGGATATTCTCCTACCTTGGCACTCCCTAGCTCTGCTGTATTAGGAGCCGAGGTCTCTGCCTCTGCGTCTGTGACCCTCTTTCCCGTCACCAACGTAGTCGTTTCCTCGATTTTAAGGGTTATCTTTGCCTCAGTACTTTTTTTCCGTCTCCTCCGGCTTTTCTTCCCTATAGAGGTTGCATCAAGGTTGCTTGGCCCTGGTAAGGAGATGCCTGCTTGTTTCGTTTGAGCTCGCGTCATAGCATGTAGTGGGATGGGCATATCCTCACTACCGAAAGTTTCAACTCCGAAGAGCCCTAAGGGCACCGATGGCATGTTGGCAGCGCCCGTTAATGGCTTCCGCCTAGGACAGTCAGGAAACAGGTGTGTGATTCCACACTCTGTGCATCGGAGATCTGCTTTGTCCTTGTTAGCTTGTTCTCGCTCTAGGCAGCGTGATGAAATGTGGCCTGGGTGGCCGCAAGTCTAGCATGTGACCGGATCCTGGCTTGGCCCTCCAAATCCTCTGCCTCGTCCTCTTCCTAAGGCCATCACCGGTACTGGCCGGTAGTCCATCAGGACTGGGTTGCCCTCCTCATCGTAGGATACATAAGGATTGACATATGCCTCTTCCTCGTTGGGCTCCTCCACAAAGTGGATAGGAGCGTCACTAGGTGGGTGAGTCACAAAAGGCCCTGGTGGCCTAGGTATGCCAGTCGGGTTCATCTCCAGCCTAGGCACGACAGGTCTTGGGTCAGTTGGTGCTGGAAGAGCTAGCTGGGTTCCCCTGCCCAAGAAATTAGGTGGCCTATTGCCTAAGTATGGGGGATTGTACTGCTGCGTATACGGGAGTCTCCTCGGCATCCTACAATGCACTGTATCATGACCGAATCTACCGCAATTTGAGCATGGCCGAGATCGAGGATCTTGGCACTCCACTGGGAGGTGATTGCCGCCGCAGTACACACATTGTACATGCGATCTCACCGTCTTTCTAACGAGCTCTTGTAACCGTGCAATGTCCATTCTCATCTCTGCCATCCCTTGGTCATGGTTTGCACTCTTTCCCTTGTCCTGCGCACTAGCAGTTGCTTTTTCCCCTAAGGGGGTTGATCTCTCAGGGTCCCTCTGGTTTGCATTATCCCGGGTGGTAGCCCTCATGCTTCGCTCTCTAAGTTGATCATCTACACGTATTGCCTCCTCGAAGACTCGAGCTAGCACGTCCTGTTGTAAGGTGGAGTTATTGGCCAGAGCCTTGTAGAGCTCCTCACTCCGAACCCTGTTCATGAACACTGTAGACACTGCCCTTTCGGTAGGTCGCTCGTTGGCAGGGATTCTCTTGTAGAGGCTATGCACCTGAGTAACGTAATCCCCAACGTCCTCCTTCTCCCTTTGGCTGATATTCATTAATCTAACAATGAGGTTGTCCGAATACCCTGCCTCTGAGAACCTTTTGATAAAGAGGCCCTTAAGGCGAGCGAAGTTTGTACGTTCTGCGTCATCCAGACTAGAGTACCAGGTCCTCACCTTGTCGCCTAAACACAGGCCGAAGGCTTGGGCTCTCTACGCAAGGTCAATAAGACCGTTTGCCTCACATACTTGCTCGAACTGCTCCATGAAGCTATACGGGTCACTGTTAGGTTCGTATCGAGCTAGTTGTTTTGCTACTATAGGGATTCTAGCCTGCCCTTTAGCCCCTTGCGTGACTCCCAATCCTGACAGTAGCACGGTGGCTAGGGCAGTAGCACTTTGCTCCACAGATGTATTGTCCATGAGTCGCTTTGCCACCAGTTCGCTCAACATCATGCCAGCCTCTGCTGCCCGTTCCCTCTCTACGTTCGGTCCGGACTTGGCTGCCCCTGCTAAGTCTAGCACTCTTCTAGCCTCGTACATATCCACGTCCTGCTACAGCCTTCCAGCCCTTTGCTCATGGTTGTAGGCAATTATGCCTTCCAACGCTCTCTTGATAGCTCTTCTCTCTTCTTCCAGGTTAGCCACCACTTCTTCTATAGGTCTACCTTGGATCTCAGTTCTAGTGAGTAGATCGTAGTCGTGGACCAATTCTTGGACCGAAGTTGGAAATTCTCCTAGGTCTAATTGGTCTTCCCCTTGATTGCCTCTTGATCCCGACATTGTTTTTGTTTCCGGCTCCACGAGGTCGTCGATGAATCTAATCAGTTCCGGTGGCTTCCACTCCTCTATTTTGTTGCTTCCCGTGTCCTTGTGTTTCCTCCAGGCACTACTAGTGGGGTGCTCAGGCACCTGTCTAAGTCTTGGGGTCTTCTCATACTAGTGGGTTCCTTAATGTTATTAGGTATCCAAATGTGTTCCTTGTTATTTGAAAGCAGCGTCGATCCTTACTCGCACTTTGTGCTTAGTGTTTTCGTGGTGCTTGGTGCGAAAACACGCTTTTCTCTTTTCTTACTGTGCAGGTTTAGTGGAGCACAAAAGTGAAATGCTGATGCAAAAGAGTTTAACGCAAACTACCTCTCACATAGCCATCGCGCTACGCCTACCTTGTGGGTGTAGTGAGCTTACCTTGATGCTCGATCGAGTACCCTCCTCTTTCTTGCACCCCTGCAACTCCACGATCCTTGAGGCGAACTCAAGCAACCTCAAACCCTCTCCCCTCCTCTTTCTTGCACCCCTGCAGCTCCACGATCCTTGAGGCGAACTCAAGCAACCTCAATCCCTCTCCCATGAGCTTCATCCCCCATAGCCACATTCAAGACCAGAGGAGAGAAGAGGGGAGGAGAAGATGAAGAGGGAGAATGGTCTTCTCCAGGTTCCCTCGCCCTCCCACGATCACTCCCTCACACACTCTCACGCTCTTAGTCCCTCTCACAAGCACAAGCAAGGAGGCACAAAGGTGAGAAACAGGAGGAGAAGAAGGAGGCGTTGTTTGCCACACACGAGGATGCTCTTCTCATTTACCTTTTAACTTTATATACATGCCCTTAATTTCCATGGGCAGTTGTCCCCCTTTTTTACACGGTCGGCCACTAGCCTAGGCCCTTTTTCCCATTGTCCCTCTATCTTCCTAGATTCCTTTCCACCGCCCGTCTACATTTACAAATTGCACGGGTGAGAGCCCGGCGCTCTTTTACAAGATTTCAGGGTGTGCCTTTATATTTTAAAATGCACCCTCCTATTCCTACTTCAGTCGGGCTACTTCTTTTTGTTTTTTCCGCCTTTGCCCTGCGTCTTTCCCGCTTTCTTTTGCTTTCTTCGTGTTGGGGTTAACAGTACTATGAGGTACATCTCTAACAAACAATTTTTTTATTTTCAAACATTAGAGTTGTCACCTCCCTCTTCTACGGGCTTCAACTAGGATTCGAATTTCAACACATGCCGGGAAATCTTGAGCATGTGATCAACAAGATCTGGCACAAAGACATCTTAAAGCCACATAATAAAGGAGAGGGATTACCACTAGCTTGGTCATGTGCCCAAGCTCTCCCCCTCCCCCTCTCCCCCCCCAAACGGAAGAGAAGTTTGAAGTTTCAATCTAAAAGATAGTTTGAAGAAGCATGAGCAGGTGGTCAAGCTTGAGAGAAGGTTTGACTACACATGTGCAAACCCAATGTTTTATGCTTTTAGGATTCTAATTTTATGGTGTAAAGTATTTAACCTCACAATGATTGCATTTAAACTTAAATCAATTCTAAGTCTCCTCGTTGCACTATTAAATACCTCAAATTTTCAAATTTCAAATTTACCTTTTAAGTACTAAGAGTATATCTCTAATAAATAAATTTTTGATTTTCGAACATTACAGATGTCACCTCCCTTTTCTACAGGCTTCAACTAGGATTCAAATTTCGACACAAGGGCTGGGAAAGCTTGAGCATGTGGTCAACAAGCTGTGGCACAAGGACATCTTTAAGCCACATAATAAAGGAGGGGATTACCACTAGCTTGGTCATGTGCCCAAGCTCTTTTCCTCCCCCCTCTCCCCTTCCCCAAAAGGAAGAGAGGTTTATCCAAGCTTGATCACATGCTCAAGCTCTATCCTAGAGTGTAAGAGAGGGGAAATAAAATAATGAGAATAAAATACCAACTACACTAGTCGGTATAAAAGGTGTAAGGAACTAGATTTTTTACCATTAGATTATAATAACAAGTCTCCTTCATCTTCTCTCTCTCTCTCTCTAGTTTTCATGGCTTCCTCCCTTCCTTTTATGTCTTTCTCTCTCTTCTTCTAGTATTTCTCTCTCCTCGTCACTCTCTTTCTCTCTCTTCTGCTTCGCTTCTTCTCTCTCTTCTGCAGTCTTCTCTCTCTCCTCTTCATCTCTCCCCAACCCTCTCCTTGACAATTGGTATATCAGAGAATAGGTTCTTGATCTAGTTGGCCAACATTCCAAGTTATCTTTTTTTTCAGTCACATAGATTTAAGAGCCATAGGTACACATGTACAGACATCACATGGAGCAGCCGTGTAGTTATCAGGGAATTTTGGACCACAAGGACTACAAGCCTAGAGCATTAATGCAGCCTTTGACTAAGTTTGGAGGCTCGAAGACCAAATTTAGCAGCTCATCACTAAATTTGAGGTAAATTTTAGGGTTCCTGGTTAAAGAAGCATTTCAGAGGACTTAGAGGAGACTATTTTCCCTTCTACCTTTTGAGAACAAGCATTTTCTTCTTCTTCTTTGAGCCTTCTTCCAAGCTTTCATGGCGGAAATCCCTTCTACCATATTGATCACTTGCTCATTGTGGGAGATAACTACAAGAAATGCATTCTTGACATCGTAAGCTTCTAATAGACAACATATTGATGATTATTCATGGAGTGATGGTAGCCATTTTTAGCTTGCAAGAGGTGTAGCCTCCTATGATGTTCTAACAGCCTCACTGCAGGGAGGTTAAGTGTACAGGATGCTATAAGTTTTTTTGAAAACAAGCAGTGCAAAGATTCAATAGACTGGAAGGAGGATCAAATCAAGGAGCTTAAGGTGTCCATGTAAGGCACAGCAAAAAGCGTTTGAACTACGGGCTTTATCCAATAGCTAGAGATCAAGGTCGCTTCATTTACTTCCTTAGGATCCAGTCATCATCAACATTTCTTTAGATTGGTGTTGCAATGAGTGCCTCCAATAGCCACAATAAAAGCTATGTGTCAGAAAGGTTCGAATCTTTGTGTTGAAGCTCCAATTTCAAAGCATTGACATGAGCTATTTCTAGCTCTAAGCTGTTGTCTTTCAACAACATCTGACTGTTAGCATGATCAGAATTTACCTTTGGACTTCCATCTTTGAACTAATGAGCTTTGTCTCTGTCAATAAAAGTCATGTGTCAGAAAGGTTCGAATCCATGTCATGCCTTTCACCAAGCATCGGCTACATCCTTCTCAATGAATCGGCTTATGTTCTTGCCACATTGCACAGCCTCCCATGTTCCGCCTTGCTCTGCAAAGTAGGCGGATTGAGTCTCTGCTACCAAGAAGCTCAGCAGTAGTAAGTAGGGTTTTAACCTTGTTGGGAGGCTTGTTTGGAGCAAGGGCTGAATGCATCCAGTATCTAGTGTGCACTAATCAAATACCCGGGGAGATTCCAAAACAAAAGTACCCTTCATGGCTACTGGTGCTTGGTGATGGGACACTTCCATTTGGAACACTCTTCATCGAGCTTTTCTTTATTATGTCTAGCATATGGCTTGAGGATTGGCACTAGTGGTGGAAATTGCCTCTGGCTCTATGGCATTATATGCCTTATTGTATGTGATCAACTATCTGGTGTTTGATCTTCAGAGTCTTAATGGGCCTATTTCAACTGCACTATACCTGGGATACTCCATCTTAACGGTGTTTGCAATCTTGCTAGCAACTAGCGCAGTTGGTTTCTTTACATTTGGTAGTGCATAAATATTGTCATATTCTTGTTTGCTTGGTCTTGGATTTTGTAGTCAAAAGATCAGAACCTACATATTCCATCATGAGTTGGTTTGCTTTTCTTGCGATTTAGAGCCCCACAACAGTCCTTTCTAAAATTGTTTCTATAGCTAGTTCACCTAAATGAGCCCCATACATGTTACCATCCATATTTGGCTTTAATGTCAATAATTAAATATGGCCAATGAGCGATGACTCTACAAGGTAACCCGCAAGTGCTATTCAATGGAAGCCAAATCATCAGGAGTTTTTCCATCTGAAAATTTTGTGGGGGGGAGGGGGTCTATTTTAATCCTAGAGCTACACCAGCAGCAAGAAGTGCTATAACCATTGCCTCCCTACTACAATGTGCAGCCTAGTGAAGAGCAATCCAACTCCGTGAGTCTCTGAAGTTTATATTCATCCTAGCAGTCAATGTTGGTGAAATACCGATACAACATTCAAACCCAGATGTTGTAGTTGGAAACACATACTTGAAGGCTCTGTAGTTTAGAGAAGCAAAAGAGCTTTGTGAGCATGCTGTGAAGATCCACAGTGTTAAGGCAGTATCATAAACTTTGTGGTAAATCAAGCAATGGTTGTACACAAATTGGCTAAATCAGATCTTGGAGCTATCTGATTCAATTCTATTGCTCCACTGTATGAAGACATCTTCTCATCACCCACTGCTATAGCCTATGGTAGTATGCCTTCAACAGTCTCAAGATTGACTGTGGATGATAAATCTGGCATATACTATCCTCTGCCCCCCATACCAACAAGAACGTACTTATTTGGGTCAAGCAACACAATGCACACAATTAAAGAGTGAACAATAGTTGACTATGGTTGCACTTGAAGTGGATGTTGCTTGTGTTGTTCAACTTGCTCTGTTGCATCACACCACCTAGCTATAAAAGCCTTAAGGTTGTGCAACTTGTTGTTGCATCTGGTGTTGTTGTGTGGTTTATGATTGTGGAAGCAGATACTATTGCTGAGAAGCCATAGACAGTAATGAAGGTGTGTATCCTGATTGTGTTTGAGGGGGTTGTAGAGACTGAGGCATCAAAGCTGCCAGAGGGAATTTTCATCCACAAAAACAAGCTTAACAACCTTTGTGTTGCTGATGAGGCATATTGCGATGTTGCAAACATTACATTTTGAGTGACTTGGCTACTTGATCCATTCTTTTGATTTAAGTCCAAATTGGTAATATATTGAGATGAAGATGATTGTAATCCAAATATCTATAAATCCTCAAAACCAAATATAGGCAATTGATGATGGACAGATTGTGGTACGATGTCTCCACTATTTAACTATTGCATATGATGCAATGAAGACTTTTGAGTTGCACCTGCTACTACTGCTTTGTCTCTTGTTGAGATGTTGATTGTCCATATGGCTCATTAGAACACAAAAGACGTACTTTGAGGGCTTTTTTTTTTATCTTAGCCTCTTCCTCTGAGTCACTTTCAACAAGCTGATTAGAACCCTACTTGTCTAAAGGGAGCTACAGTTGAAGATAGAGGCATAGATTGAACTAAGGTGGTGTCCCTCTGTGCAGCTGGGGTAACTGTTGACCATTTTACTATCACCTAATGGGATTCCTACAACATTTATCATCCACCTGTGTCAAATATTTGCTGCCCTGTGACCTGTGCCACATGTATGTTACTATCGTGTGACAACCTACAGTCAATTGCAAAACCATGAGATACCTATGCATTCTTTGAGGATTCGTGATCACATGATACTAATGTAGTTGGCTTCTACCATGCTTTGAAATATTCTAAAAGCAACTTGATTACAATGGCAACTGCGATCAATAGCTCCAGCTCTAGTGAACGAGGTTGGCCTCAAACACAGGCTAATATTGACAGACTTGGAGCTTTAATTGATCGATATATTGCTCTTATGAAGGCGGACAAAGACAATAGAGCAAGACTTGAATCAATTATGGATTCTCATCACCTTGAGTATTATCAACAGTATGGTGAGTATTATGGTCATGATGAGTATTCTCTCTCAATCTTGGATCCACTCTTTACTAGGAAGGAGCTTGATAATACTATTTCCCTCCATCTCTAAGGGAAATTCCGTAGTTTCTCTACTCTAATTGAGCTTGAGCACATGCTCAATCTGGTATCAACACTGCCTTGTTTTGTATATTGACTTACTTCTCTTTCAGATGCATTTGAGAGGGAGCTCGAGCATGTGATCAAGTCCATAGCAGTCTTCTATGTTTCATATGACTTTGAGGTGTCCTTAAGACATATAGGGAGGAAAGTTGGCAAGATAATGGGACATAGCTTGAGCACATGCTCGAGCTTATATCAACACTGTACCTATGAGGAAGATCTTGATAATATTGTTTTCCATCTATCTTTGAGGGCATGGAAAAATAGGACCTCCTCTCTCATTGATATGGTCATCTTCTTATATCCATGTTCATTATGACTCACATCCACCTTACCTTTATAACCCTTATGGCACAAAAAATATCAGTGAGATAGTGCTTCAATATGTGCTCAAGCTTGTAGCAACACTATCTATTTGATATGTCTTTGATATGACTCAACACTCTCTTTATCAGGAAGAACCTTGGTGATACACATTCATGGTATCTCATTTGCCTCTTTCATATGCCTTTGAATTACAGCTTGAACATGTATGCAAGCTTGTCTCAACCATCTCCTTTTCACCACAATATTAGTGAGTTTGGGAATCTCCCAATTCCCATTTTTTTAATACTAAAAAGGTGGCATCCCAATAACATTCCCATAAGTTTCTCAAAACCATATGATGTGACCTATCATTGGAAAGCACTTGAAAAATAGAATCTATTGAGCTATAAAGTGCTCGATTTGGAATTATAGTGTTCAAGTTATGAGAAATCCAAAAACTTAACCATGTGTTTCAAACTTATGGGAAATTCCCATATTCTCCAATATGGTGTTTTTGGCAATAATTTTGGGATACCTCTAAAAAAGAGCTTAAGCGTATGGTCAAATTTGTATCAATCCTCTCCTCAAGAAGGTATAACTCTCTCAAGATCTCTTTGGGGCAAAGATTGGCCATGTGTTCAAGCTTATATCTCCCCTTTCTTTATGAGATATATCTCATAATAGAGATGGTTGAGATAGGTGTGCCATATGGCCAATCACCAGCTAAAGGAGATATACTTCATGATGTGGCAAGGCTTTCAAATCAAAATAAATCATTTATTAAGTTTCAAATTGGACATGTGGCTGAGCTGAACATAATAACTCTCTTTAAGCTTAGCAAACTCTCATTGAGATGGAGATTTTCCATGTTTGGTAGTAAACCTTTTCTTCATCACATTAGGTAGAGGTTTGATATGCTCAATTGGTTGTATTTTGATATTCTATGTTTGGTTATCTAGAAGTTTTACGTATCTCTATTAGTTTCATGCTAGCATAGTCTAAGACTATTGTTTGTGTTTTATAGATTATATCTTACAAGGTGGAGACAATGTTTATTTGCTATTGGATAATGTAGAAGTTGGTTTTGGTTCCACATGCTCAACTTGTCCAATTGCAATCTGCGGTGGATCAAAGATTGGGATGGGTAATGTTTCTATGATAGTGAATGCATGCTTCAAAAATGTCATGGTTCATTTTCCTACTTTAGATGTGAAAGAGTTGAAACATGCTGTGTGGAGAGCTATTCAATGGCCCTTCTTGGGTGTAAGGCTATTTGTTGATAAAGAGAATACTACAACTTCAACATCTCTAGTTGATGATTGTGAACAAATAAAGCACTGTGCTGTTACTAAAAATGCGGATGTCTTACATATGTATGGAGAAAGTATACCTTCTAATGGTTCTATACCGCTTGATGCAATGTTACCTATCTCAAACCAGGATGATGCAATGTCATCTATCAAACTCCAACAAGATGATTTAAGGATTCGTCAATCATGGAAGGATCATCATGTCACCTTATGGGATGAGAGTAAGGTTCACAAATGCCATGAAGGTGTTATGCTATTTGCGCATCCTGATAATGCTATACATTTTGACTGCTTGGGAGAGAGTTGTATTGGGGTTAGCCTAGATTATACTTTCATTGAAGGTTCTCAATAGAAGTTGCATGATGTGAATAGTCTTGACATAATTAGATGGCCAATTGAGTGGCTTTGTTGGATGGTAGTCCACTACCATGTTCTTCTTTGGACCAGTCACCAATAGAAAACTTAAGTACTTCAACTGGTGGAATCCTAGATATGGCTTCTAATAAACCATTCTCTAAGAAAAGGAAGTATACTTTTATCAAGAGGGTTCCAAGAGAAATGTCTCCTATACTTCACTTGGTTCAGTACAACAAGTAACTAATGTGGATTGTTGCTCTAATAGATGTTGCCAATATGCAAAACATGAGTGTGATGCAAATACGTAGAAATTTTGGGGGTAAAACTCTGAATCTCAAACCAAGTATGTATATGATATGCTTTCCACTACTTGGCACCATGACAATACAAGGAAGATCAAGTACACTTTCAAGATAGATGGTTCCACAGTATGTTACAAGGCATGGAACACAATGCATGGAATTCCTAAAACAACCTTTTATTGTTATAGAAGCAAATTTGAGAGTGGAGCAAGGTGTCATGTCTATGGAAATAGAAAAAGACAAAAGAGAGTTCAAGCACATTTGGGGATGGCAAGGCCGTTTCTTAAAGAGTTTGTTGAAAAAAATGGAGAGCACGTGCCAAACAGAAGTAGGACATTGCTCGATGGGGTCAGAGAAACTCAATTGGTTATTCCACACACATGTTAGCAAGTTGACATTTTATGTGAGGTGAATTCGCCACTACAACAACTAGGTTATAAAGAAGGAATGTCAAAGTCAACATTCAATAGAATTCGGAATAAAGAGTATCCGCATGTGCAAGTCTTGTCAATTTTCCAAGTGCACCATTTGTAGCTCTTTAAAAGCTCAACTCAAAGCCAAAAGGATATCCAAGAGAGACAAAGAATATCCACCAATAGCAACTTCATATGACACAGCAAGTTGTAGGAACCTCTACTACACATGGCGTAGGTACTCAGAGGTTCAACCAAAAAAATATGTGTACATCATTCATGATAAAATGTGTAACAAGCGAGATACACACTGACTAGGGTTTAGACACCCATTCACACTGACCTAGGTATATAAGGTGTAAGAGTCCCAGATTAGGGCAACCAATTACTATCAAGAACATACTCTTCACCTTCACCTCCTACTTCCATGGCTTCCTCCTTCCTTCTCTCCTCTTTTCTATCTTTCTCTCTCCTCTTCTAGTCTTCTTTTCTCTTCTTCTTGCTCTCTTTCTCTCTCTTCAGCTCTTCTCTCTCTCCTCTCAGCTTCATTCATTACAAGTGGTATCAGAGCTTCGAGCTTTGGTCATTTTCTTATTTCCCCTTTCTTCCTTTTCAAATCCCAAAAACCCTTTTTACTCAACTCATAGGTACATGTACAGCAAGAAGGACTGTAGTTAACTTCATCTTTTTTGAAGCAAGCAGGAGCTATCCTTGAAGACTCAGACATATCCGGAGGTAAAATGGTTTAAATAGTAGGTCATCACTTCTTTTCATGCAAATTTTAAGGGTTCTAGGCCAAGTTTAAAATCTCAAGGGTTAGAGGAGGACAAAAACTCAGCTACTTTTTGCTTTAGCCCCTTTCTCTCTCCTCCTAAGCAAGCTGCCATAGCCACACAACAGTGACAACTCCTCTTTTCCCCTGGAGAAGCCATGGGAGTGCAAACCTGAAGTCCCAGGAGCCTTCCTTACTTGCCCCTGACCAAGGGCAATACCCTTGAGAAGGGTCACAAGCCAGGAGAGAGCCCAGGGAACAACCCACAATTTGCGGTGTATTTTATGATGTTGTTCCCTGCTCTGCCTGCTTCCCCCCTCTACTGCAACTTGTCTCCCCTGCTGCCCTTTACCACTCCATGCACTTAATCAACACTCTTCCTCCTTCTCCCTCTCTCATCGCCTACAGCCTCCCCCTCCATGCCATCTCCTCCTTCGCCACTCCCCTCCCTCCCTCTACCACCCTCGCCCCCTCTCCTCCTCCCCTTCTCCAGCGCCACCGCCGCTCGCCATCTCCCCTCCTCTTCTTTTCCTTCGCCGCCCCGCCGCCCCTCTGGTTAGTTCACTAACTTAATTAAGTTACCTAACTTAATTAACTTAACTCACTTCATTTACTTAGCTAACTTACATCACCTAACTAACCTAACTTACTTACTTAACCTAATTAACCTAACTAGCTTAATTCGCTTAACTCACTTAACGAACCTAAGTTACTTAACCTAACCTAACCTCACTTAGCTCACCTAATTAATTAACCTTACCTAACCCCAGTTTCCCCCGTTCTAGCCCCCTTTCCTGCCTCTTCTCCACTCTACCCCCACCCTCCAGATGCAACGCGAGCGTCCAGGTGTGCCTGTGCATACGGGAGCTGCCCGCGAGTGTTCGCGCGCGAGGACGTGCGTTTGGTTTTCTCCGTGCAGTGGTGTGTGCCGTCCCCGAGCATACACAATTTTTCACACGCAGTCTGGGTATCTCTTTTTATTTTCCACAAATTCAAGAAAAAATACCTAAAAACACTTAAAAATATTTTAAAAATCATAAAATTTTAATTAAAAAACAAAAACATTACTCAAAATTTTCTTCCTGAATTGGGTAATTTTTTGGTTGATCTTGCTAATTATAATATAGAGAATTAATTGCAAAAAAAATTAACAATATTTAAAATTATTTTAAAATTCACTAAAAATTGAGAAAAATCATTAAAATCCCTAAAAATCGAAATTAAATTCAAAAAAATCACAAAAATTTCCATCAATGCATTTGATTGCTTTTGGAATATTTTCTAAGCTAAAAACACCTTGGCACATGATCACCTTATTATTTTTGGACCTAAATGATCAACTTTTAATCTAAATTCATAAAAAATTTATTTTAAATTTCAAAAATAAGCTACCAAATTATAAAATAATTAAAAATTTACAAATCCATTGTTGAAGCTGGATGGTTTTATTTTCCATTAGGTTTGATTGATACCCTAATAATTCAAACATTAAAAAATTATAAATAAATAATCAAAAATCAAAAATCAAAACACACCTAAATTAAATTTTTTTTAAAATACTAATAACAATCTCACCCAGACACTAATCAACATTACCTAAACCAAATGTTTATTTTTTCCAGTCCCAATGGTTTTTGCTTTTTTGTTGGATTCCTTGCATTTTGGACTACTCAGTGCGCCCTTAGTCTCTTGCATACACACCCCTACCAGGTATCTATTTTTTATGCTTTATTTATTTTTTGCCATCCCTTAACCACAGTTAATTGTTAAAATAAACTTTATTCACCCACTTTTTCACGCGCATTTGCGCTGAACACGCATTTTTCTAATAACTTAAAATCAACCCGCCCCGCTGTTCACTTTACACGCGCTACGTGCGCTTCAGAGGCACTTTAATTTTAAATAAAAACGAACCAGTCGTCACAAAAATGCACACGCTAAAAAAAAAGAGCGCTTCAGACACATTAAATTTTTAATCAATGAATATACATTTAGAGACCTAAGTATGGGGATCGCAGTCCGGGTTTCGTTAAAATCACCATTTTACATTAATAAATTGTAATTAAGGTTTACAACCTAATAAAATTTTCAATCATTGTTAATAATTTATTAAAATGAATCCTTCATTAAAATCATTCCCCTCACTGCACTTTTTTTCCTTTTTAATAAATACGCTTCGTGGGATGGGCACGTATAGTTCTTTAAGCTGATATTGTTTATCAAAGTTCTGGTTATGTCATGATTAGGTTTTTGAGGTATTATGGTTTGATTGTGAGATACGATTACTGGTGCGGTCTGTAGTTTTCTTTTTTGCCTGATACAGGGTCTTGGGTGCCTGCTTGTTGCATAGCATGAAGCTTTCGGTCGCATATGTGTAGGGGTCATGCCGAATTTTTTCTGGGATGTGGATTGTTTGGGGTGGTCAATTGGTTAGTTACATTTGTGTGTGCTTATTTTGATCGATTTCTTTTTTATAGCTATTTTGTTGTTTTGCAGGCATTCTCTATGATTGTCTATGTTCGTGGTGTGTGTATATTCCATCTAAATGGCTCTTCAAGCTCCTCCTCCTGTTTAGTATGTCCCATTGATCAGTAGGGATTATTCTTCTCTACTGACTTTTGAGCCTCTCGCGAAAGCTGGCCTTGCATCTTTCGTGGCTGCTTCACTCCCTTTGATTCCAGACGATCCAGCCCTATGTGATGAGTTTCTTGCATCATACAGTAAGAAATCAGGCTTGGTTCGTGGTACTTTCATGGTTTTGACACCTAGAGGATTAGGGAAGGCTTTGTCTCTTCCCTACAAAGGAGAACCCTTTGTTACAGCCAGACAGTTATTTTCGAATGACGAGATTCTCAAGCTGTTACACAAGTATACCAAAGAGGTCCTTGATGTCAAGAAGGTGATTAGCACTTCAGGAGTGTCTTTCTCAATGATCACACTGATCCTCTCTAGAAGCTAGTCTGCCAATTTCTCCAAGACAAGTTTATGCCTGCCAAGACACCATCTTACTATTTGTCCAAGGAGCTCTTCACAGCTTCCAGGATGGTGTTAAAAGGGGTTGCCATTGACTGGAGTACTTACCTTCTTACGAAGATGGACCAACATTTTGTCAAAGTGACCCGAGGGAATGTTACCAATGTAACTTATGGTTCATATTTATATGCTTTCTTGACATATTCAGGCCTTAAGAAGGGTGTGCTTCCTCCTGCTCCATCTGATCAAGTCCCTCCCCCTCCACCTTCAGAAGATTTAAAACCCATTGACATAGAGGATCTTGATTCCCCTCCTCCGTTGGTCATTTAGCGAAAGCGCTTGAAGTGTGTAGCAGAGAAAATTTCCCCAGTCATTCCTTCAGTACCAGTTCCTGCTACCTCTGGAAGTGACCTCCCTGCCTACCTCACATGCAACAACTTATTTAGGGCACATCGAGAGGGTTCTTTAGAAATATTAGTTCCTTCACTGAACAGTTTATGTCAGGGGATACCATTCCTTTCCTTTGTAACAACATCCAGAGCTCTATTGAACTCTCAGTGACAGCTTGTGTTCAACAGTTATATGCTTCCTTCTATGAAGAATTGATGCAATCCAAAGACTAGTTGCATAAGACAACCACACAGTTAGCCTCTGCTAAAGACACTCTCGATGATCTATTTAAGCAGATGGAGCAACAAACACAAATGATTGAGACCCAGAGAGAAGAAATATATTCTTTGAAACTTCAGTTAGCAAAGGCTCAGTCAGAGGTCACTAGAGTTTCGGAAGAGAAAGACAACATGTCTAAAGAAGCTCAAGAGTTTAAGACTCTTTTAGATACAAAATTGTCTGCTTTGTAGTCTGCTCACAATACATTGGAATCCCAAGCTTCCTAGGTTAAGCAGTTGCAGGACCAACTGGCGCAGTCACGGTCCATTCCTCCAAGCCCTAGTGTTCCTATGATTCCTTCTATATCTCAGCAAGACTTGGCAGTTCTCCAGAGATAGGCCACATTATGTCCATTGTTTCAAGATAAAGTGGAAAGATTGCAGTCCAGGATGGATTTATTATGGTTTACATTTGAGCAATTTCAAGAAGGATGGTTGGAGTGGGGCTTGGTCTTCTGATTTGCTGACAAAAGTTGTCCGTATGTTCTTTAAAGATCCGTGACGACGGATACATGTTGCTGTCTTATATGTATCTACGAGGTAATCTGTTAATTTCAAATGATGTAGATCTGGCTTGGTATGTGGGGGATGTGGTCTTACAAGCTGCCTTATATGTCAACTATTTGGAGTTGAGGATAGATGACATGTTTCAATGCTATTCTTCTAAAGTGGCTACTTGCCCTGACACTTCATGGCACTCAATGATTGATTCTGTAGTCCTGAACCAATGTCAGAATATAGCTTCTACTTATGTGTAGAGCACTAACCAACTGAGGGTGGATCTCCTAGCTTATCTTTCCAAGAACCATCCATTTGATTCATCCTTCTTTGATGCTTACCATCAACGATCTGTTTTAGGTCCCTCTGTTCCTAGCTTATTGTACTATCAACAAATGGCCCATCGCTATGATGCTTATTTTTCCCTTTATAAATCTAACTCAGCAGCTATCTTACCTCTCCTTTTCTAACCTCAGGGTTTTCCTCAAATTCTAATTTTTACCTATTGTTCTTTCATTGAAGATCGAGTATTTTCCCCTTCTCCTCCATGTCCTTCTCCATCTATCCATATACCTTCTACTTTTCATGCTTATCAATTGACACCTTTCCTAACTGATTCGCTTAAATTTTCAGCCACTCCTTCTTTAGCTTATTCCTCATTTTATGATTTTGCCTACCCATCTCTTCATCCTCTTTTACTTATTCCACTTTCATCTCCTGCCACTTCTATTTCTCAACCCCCTCAATTGGTTAGTGGGTACGAAGGATTTGATCAGCAGATTCCGAGAAGAAGAGGATGGAGCTCAACTGATTCTCTCACGGGACCACAAATTAATTGGCCATTAATTCCAGGGGACTGGACAACTGCTAGTCAAGCATACCAAAATTACCTCTATTTTTCTCAACAATATTCACAATCTCTAGATCCTTCAGTGAGATTAACAGCCCATTTTTCTTGGTACTTAGCATATATGCATAGGCATTCCCATAATGATCAAAAGGCCATTCCAAAGCTTTATATGAATGTCAATGTGAACATTGATTCCCAATAGTTGGATGTCCTATATTTTCATGCCCTTTGTCTACCTAGCAGATACCTTGTTTTGCTAGAACGGATGTGCTGCCTTCAATTCTTTCAGAATCCTCCAAAATCTTTTGTAGATGAGTCTTTATCCCTAGATCGCTTTCGAAATCATCAAGCCTTCAAAATGGATCATCTTCATTGATACCCCTAGATGTATCTTCTGTGCTTCTTAATGAGACATTTTTTTGGGAGGTGCCATTCAGATGGTTGTGTTTGTGTGTGTTGTAATAATTTGTATATGATGAGTTCGTGCTGGTTGAATAATTTGTTCGAGAGCTCTCTTTTTAACTATTAATGGTGATGGTGGATGGCAAGCCTATGATGAAAAGTTGAAGAACTTCTTATATCCTTGACAAATTTGTCATCACTTTTTATTTATTATCAAATGTTTTAATGAATAACGAAGTTTTCCTTTCGTAGTATTCTTTTCTAGAGACACAGGTGATAAGTTGGGGTCATGGCGGAGTGATTGTTGAAGATGCTAACGAAGATCAAATTGAGCTCTTTAGTGAACTTATATTCTTATTTTCCTTAGGTCGCAAGGACGCTTCCTTTCTAAGTGTGGGGATATGTTGAGAGTGGAAAAAGACTGATTTTTTGACTGATTTTTGTTGTTTTTGAGGTCTAAATGATTGCTTTTGGATGAATTTACAGTTATGAATGGTTGTTAATAGAAGTGTTTGAGAGTGTTTTGAATGATATTGATTGTGTTTTGGAAGCTCATTATGATTTTTAGTGGAAATATGAAGCTCTATGATGTTCTGATAGGTTCTGTTGAGGTTCTGATTGGTTCTGATACCTTCTGTATGGCTTCTGTTTTGATCTGATTTTCTTCTATATAAAGCACGGATTGATGATTGATGGAGTTTGAAATATTTCGAAATCTTATTGAATAGTTTTTTATAGTTTGGAATGGTTTTAGTATGAGTTATGAGGATTTGATGTTGTCTGATGACCTTCTGTAACCCTCTGTAAACCTTCTGTAGAGCTTTTGTCTCTGTTCTGTCTCTGTTTTGTCTATGTTCTGTATCTGCTCTGTTCCTGTTCTGTTCTTTCTGTAAATCTTCTGTAAGTGTTTTGTAGAATGTATGTGTGACTATGGAAAATTTTTCTAACTTTTGGAAAGGATGAATCTAAGTTCAAAAGAGCTAAAACAAATGGAAGAAGCAGTTGTTGCTGAAGACTGAAGAGAAGACTGGAGTGACAGTGACGGTAATGAGCTACGAAGAAAACCTGTAGTGGCTCTGGTGCCTCTTCGCATCAGACATACCTCTTGGGAGGTGTATCCACGACCTAAGAATGATTATTGAGAGTCATTATTGAGTATTGTAGTGAGGAGATGATGTATTATTGAGAGAGAGAGAGAGAGAGAGAGAGAGAGAGCCAGAGATAGTCAATTTTTATAAAAACGGTGTAGCTGTATATGAGAGATTGAAAGAGAGAATTATGAAGACATTGAGGATGAATACTATGTGATTGATTTCCATTCAAAAATGGTGTATTATTTTATGTTCCTTGTTCTATTGATGGATTTTATGAAGATGTTGAAGATTATGGTTGATTCTATCAAATCCGTAGGAGATATCTACTATGATGCTGCATGAAGATTTGATGTTTTCTTTGTTTTGGTCATCAAAAGAATGAAATCAAATCTTGTTGATATTACAAGATAGATTTTCTTATAGTAGAATCCCCTTTTCCTTGGTGTCTCTCTTAGGGCTCCACTCCCTCTCTCTCCACTTGCCTTTTCCAAAGTGGCTCTCTCTCTCTCTCTCTCTCTCTCTCTCTCTCTCTCTCTCTCTGCTAAGCAACAATAGTAGCAGTCAAATAGCATTTAGTCTATTCAGGTCATGTCGTATTTATCATAATCATGTCATAAGTGTTAAAATCAAGATAACATCTTGCAACTCAGTTGTGTTGTTGTTGCAAGAATTATTTTTAGTGATTGTCATTGGCAGCCATATAACCCCAACACTAGGGAGCATCATTCGGGGAGGATGTGCAGGGAAGCATTGGGTTGGTGAGAATGAGGACTTAGGAATGACAAAGCTTATGTCAAAGAGCGTGTTGAGGGCAAGAGATTCTATACACGGAGGTAGGAAAGAAAGTGTGTTAAGCTTCCTGCAGAGCTGCCTTCGACGACAGTCCAACGAGAGAGGAGGAAGATGAGGCCATTGAGGAGGGATCCAAGGAGGAGGAGAAGAAATTGATGATGATGATGATGATGAATAAGGTGCCACTATTTCGAACACAAAGGGGTGCTTTGATAGATGATTGCCAAGCATATGGCAATGTTGTTTTGTTTATGGTATTTGTCTTCCTCGATATAACAACTAGAAAGTAGCAATCAGATAGTAGCAGGACAATTGCAATCAAATAGCAACCAGACATCCTTGTTGCTTTCTCTTTTCAATAGCAATTGAATAGCAGGCAGATAGCAACAGTTGAATAGTAGTAGGGACAGTATCAGTCATACTAATGGCAAAGAGAGAGAGAGGAGGTGTGATGCACCTGCACTCGTTCACTCACTCAACATGGCATAGAAAGGTAACACAATATGTGAGAGCAAGGTATACTCTTGTATTATTCAATCAAAGAAATAGTACAGCATAGGCACATCCCAGGACTACATCCTCGTGACACTACACATATGAGGGTTCACCACTAGGTATAGGGAATCACACATAGATTGGAAACCAGGCAGGGCTTAGAGTCACTACTACTCCATATATAGGTGTTTCTGGTGGCAATGCCATGGTATAGCTACAAAGCCCTTACACTCACCCCTTGTGTTAACCCCAACACGAAGAAAGAAAAAGGAAATAAAAAAGACGCAGAGGAGAAAAGGCCAAAAGTGCAAGGGCAACCTTAAAAGTCCAAGGCAGCTGCAAAAGTGGAAAGGTGCATTCTAAAATACAAAGGCGCACCCTGAAACCTTGTAAAAGAGTGCCATGTGGTGGAAAATTCGGAAAGCTAAAATAAAAGACAAAGACAAAGACAAAGGCCAATGCAAGAGAAATGGAAGGCAAAGGAGCACCAGGAAAAGTGCAAGACAAAACTTGTGTAAGAGAGTGCAAGTGCACCGCGGTTTAATTCAAGGAGCGTCGGGCTCTCACCCGTGCAATTTGTAAATATAGATGGGCGGCGAAAAGGAAGCTAGGAAGATAGAAGGACAATGGGAAAAAGGGCCTAGGCTACGGCCGGCCATGTAAAAAAGGGAAAAGAGGATGACTGCCCAAAAGGGATTTAGGGTTTTGTATATATAGTTGAAAAGTGAATGAGAAGCTCATTCTTGTGTGTGGCAAAAAGTGGCTCTCTTCTTCTCTTCTTGTTCTTGCTTGCTTGAGCTTGTGCTTGAGAGAGGGAGTGTGAGAGTGTGAGGGAGTGAGTGTATGAGAGTGAGGGACCATGGGATGGAGAAGCTCTCCATCTTCTCCTCTCTTCTTCTCTTCTCTTCTTTTCTCTTCCCTTGCTCGTGGTGATGAAGCTTGGAGCGTGGAGCTTGAGGATGGAGCTTGCTTGAAGCTTGCACTTGGATCGTGGAGCTACCGGAGTGCGCGGGAGAGGAGGTAACTCAAACGGCATGGAGGTAAGCTCACTACACCCGTAGATATGGATGACGCGTCGGCTATGTGAGAGGTAGCCATTAGTGCTCGGCTTGGAACGCTTGAAACAAAAAGCAGTCCATGGGTCTTGGCGGTTGAGCAAAAGCCCCCACATTTTGGTTCCGTTGCCGAGACCAACGGATTCAAGCCTTGAGTGTTTGTGCACTTCGAATCGAGCATCGAAGTAAGGGTTTTCCCCCGAACCAGTGCTTGAGATAGGTAGGAAGTGAGGGGGTTGAAGATGGTATTCGATCTCCTTGGGAAGTAGGTTTTTTGCTTTTTGAGATTTATGTTGTGAGATGGAGTAGTGTAGGTATTTACTTTGTGATTTGGATGCATTAGAGTAGGAGAAAACAAAAAAAAACAAAAAAAAACAAAAAAAATAAGCATTAGGGTTTACTGTTGCAAAACAGGGCAAAAACAAGGCAAGAATCGTGCAAAAGTGGTAAAAAAACTCGCTTGTGATGCCTAAGATCGGCAAGTGAGTTATTGGGGGCATCAATACCATACCCGGGAAGGGGTATAAGGGCCAAAAGTGGCAAGAAATGCCACATTGTGCACTGCAAGGTTTCAGGAGAGCAGGAGAGAAGAGGAAAGCTTGGTGAGTGGATCCGCTTCGACCTTGGCATCAGAGAGATATTTGGCCAGCCCAGGTAATTCTACACCTTCCCCTACATGAGTAGGATGGATCTGGAGCTGCTTGAGTAGGGGGAAGGTATCCAGCACCCGGCACGGCGAATTTTGTGAAGCTCAGCGAAAAAAAAATGTGCCACGCCCGACGTGTCCGCGTGACGACGATTTTGGACCGAGTCCCAGAATCGAACCTCGAACCGCTCGACCATTCGGCCCTCGGTCCCCTCGACCCTCCTGACCACTCGACTCGGTCCACTCGACCACTTGGTCCTCAAACCATTCGGCCACTACCACTCGGATGCCCACGTTCGGCCGTCCGAATCAAGCACTCGGACTACCTTAGAGTTCGGCCTCGGCCCACTCGGCCACCTGATCCAGCCTCGGCCCACTCGGCCCTCAGACATCTGGGTTCAGACCGGTCGAATTTGGTAGTCGGACAGTTACATACGGACCTCCCCACTCGGCCCTCGGACGTACCGAATCGAGCACTCGAACCCTGCAATTCGAACCAGTTGGATCGAGTGCACAGTTTCACCAAATTTTCAGAAAACTTGACCTGACTCAGCTAAAACTCAGCAGCGCGAACTGTCGAAAGCCCTTAGAACACTCAAAACTTGATTCTGGCACACGAAATAGGCAAAATCGTAGGGCGCAACCGCTTAGCAGCTAGAAGTAGGCAGTTGCAAGACCAGGGACTTTAATGCAAACTGCTGAGTGGAAAAGCCTGATTGGACCCCAAAAACGAATGAGGCAACGAATTAGAAAAACCCTGAACCCCAAAATTGACCCCACAAGCTACATAGAGCATAGATCCACCACTGGGCCGAAACTTCGAGCAAGTGGTTCAAGTTTTGGTTGAATGACCCTCCAAAATGTGCATGGTGTTTACCGTAACGGCCCTGCGGGCTGGGGAGGGAATTGCCCCCCGGACCCCCGTAGAGCCCCCTCTACACCTCCCCCAAGTAGGTTGGAGAGAAAATGCACGTCGTGACAGACCCTCCAACTTAGACCCTCAGGTAGTAATAATGGCTCTACACAAGCATGGATTCTCACTTGCAAAGAAGCAACCAGAAGCCCGTACCCGAATAGAGACAAACAAAGACCCTAGAACCTCAAGGGGCCAATCTAGCAATCAAGGGAAAAAAAGGCCACACTGCAAGGACACATGTACATTGTGTTCAAACTGCATCTAGTCAAAGCAGAATGCAACATCATCAAGCTACCAATGCGAGGATGACTAGACATGACAGTCCTGACAATAGATGTACCTTGAGCAGCACTGCACAGACAACCCAGGATCTTAGTAGAGAATCCACGTCTGACTGTGCAGCTAGGGACTCAAAGGCATGTATCAGAAGGCTTGAAGCTATAAACCAAGACACGGAATATGAAGACATAGTGCCACCTGCTTATCTTAGGGTCAAACTCACCGCAAAGAGAGAGCATAGCGTTGATGCTCTCATTGATGAAGGAGCAGATTTCAATATCTTGACTTACAAAGCATGGATTCTACTAGGTCAACCAGAGCTCAAACCGACTGATGCAACTATTAATCCTTACAAGGAACACCCACAAGCACTTCTAGGGAAGTGCAGAATCCTTGTAACTATTGAAACAGAAAGCTTGCCAGTCCTGTTCTATATTCCTCCAAATAGTGAGAATTGTGAAAAGGAAATCCTCCTAGGAAGGCCCTTCAAAAAGGCAACGAAGTGTGAAGCCGACTATATAGCACAGAGGATACACCTGGCACTACTAGGTCTGAGAATAATCATGACTTTTAACAAGGGTGACCTCACCAAACCTCGAGGGAAGGGCAAGGAGCATTCTAACATGCCAAGCAAGCCTAGTAATGAGAGCAAGAAGTTGTTGAAAGAGTTGATACAAGCGCAGGTTGAACAGAGAGAACCAGTGAGTGAGGCCATACTTGAAACAAAGAGGTTAGGAGACAAGGCCAAGGATAGGGTTTGGACTTACAAATATCGTAGAAGATCACGAAAGAAGCCCAAGCCTTATAGACGAAGGCATCAATGGAGAGCTAGCATAATGCCACGATGGATATCCAAGGCGTTGCTTCGTGCTCAAGGGTATTATGCAGGCAATCGATGGATTTGGGTACCAAAACCCCCTGCTAAACCACCTCGGTCAGAAGCCCAAATTAGGTCAACAGCAACTAGGCATGGGAGGAACCCTAAATGAAAATACAAGTCTCGAGCGAACCAAAAATATTGGAGTAATGGCGCCCCTCACGATTGAAATCAAGAAACAGAACATGACCCATCAAAAACTAGATCCTCAGCCTTGTTCAAAGAGAGAGAGAGACAGGGAAATACCATATCCATGAGCCTTCAGGCTCTCAAAGTCTTTTCTTCATATCCACTCATAACTGAAAAGCACACAATACAATGTAAAGTAACCTAGTCTTAGTGTTGACTAGACTGACTAACTCTAGTCAGGTCACCTACTAACACAAACCCGACTTATTCACTGTAGTCACATGGAGTAGCACACACCTAGCTGTCACAGATGTCGGTTACATACCAAGACTTGATTTCTAACACTCCCCCTCAAGCTCAAACCAAAAAACTCAAACCATCTGCATCACTCCAAGTAGCTGTCTAAAGTGAATGAACTTATCTTTACCAAGTGATTTGGTAAAGATGTCTGCTACCTGGTCTTCAGTCTTCACATGCTCCAAGTCAATCTGATCTGCTAAAACCATTTCCCTGATGAAATGGTAGTGAACCTCAATGTGTTTCGATCTTGCATGATAAACAGGATTGCTTGCTAACATGACACTGCTCAAATTGTCACAGTACAGCTTGACTTTGCTGTCCAAGTGTACTCCCAAGTCATTCAGCAACTTTTGTAACCACTTAGCTTCACATGCCGCTAAGGCCGCACCACGATACTCTACTTCCGTACTGGACAATGCAATTGTAGGCTATTTCTTACTCTGCCAACTGATCATGCTACTACCCAATCCAAATGCATAGCCGCTGGTTGACCTCCTGTCATACATGCAACCAGCCCAGTCAGCATCAGTGTATCCCATCAAGTCAAGGGGTTTCCCATATGCATAAAACAGCCCATGATCTGTGGTACTCTTTACATATCTCAGAATTCTCCTGACTACATCCAAGTGTGGTTTGCGAGGCTTCTGCATGAACTGACTGATCAGCCCCACAGCATAACTCAAGTCAGGTCTAGTGATCGTGAGATAGATCAAGCTGCCTACCATCTGTCTCTACATAGTAACATTCTTAATCTCTATCCCAACATCAATCTGCAGCTTGACATTCTACTCTAAAGGCGTATCCATAGGCTTGCAATCAGCCATACCATATTTCTGTAACATGTCATGAGCATACTGCTTCTATAGCAGCCATATGCCTTGAGGTGTAGAGACAACCTCAATCCCCAAAAAATATTTCAGCTCTCCAAGGTCCTTGACCTTAAACTCAGCCTGTAACCATGTCTTTATTTCAGCAATCCCATTTTCATCATCTCCTGTAATGATTAAGTCATCAACATAGATTACTAGGAAAACATAGCTGCAATCTGTCTTCTTCACAAACAGACTATGATCAGCATCTCCCAATCGGAAACCATGTTGCTGCAAATAACTGCTGATGTGAGCATTCCATGCTCTGGGTGCCTGTTTCAGCCCATATAATGCCTTTTTCAACCGACATACATGTGCTTGAAATTCTGGATGCACATAGCCTTCAGGCTATTCTATGTAAACCTCTTCCTGTAATTCTCCATTGAGAAAGGCATTCTTTACATCCATCTACCATAGTTTCCAGCCTCTAGCTGCTACCAAAGCAATCACAGTTCTAACTGTAGCCATCTTTGCTACAGGGCTAAAAGTCTCCTCATAATCAAGACCATACTGCTGCGCATACCCTTTTGCAACCAGCCTGGCCTCGTATCTTTCCAATGATCCATCTGATTTACATTTCACCTTATACACCCACTTGCATCCAATAGGTGTTTTGCCCTCAGGCAACTATACTAAATCCCATGTACCATTTTCAGCCAAAGCTGAATATTCCTAATCCATAGCAACACGCCAATTCTCATCTGCAACTGCCTCATCAAACTTACTTGGTTCTCTAAAACCTATTACTTTCGTCATATAAGCATAATGACGGGCTGAATATCCAGTGTAAGTATACCTGTCAACAGGTCGTCTGACCCTCTCTAATCTCCTGAGCTGTGGCTCACTGTGAGCTTGCCTCTCATGAGGCGGCACATAATGGCTCTGCCTAGCACCTGGCGTCACAACAGACGGAATCCCCAATTCACTGTCTAAGCTGTCACTGCTAGATGAATCATAACCTGTAGTGAGTGGACCTGTTACATCTTCAAAAACCTTTTCTTTTTCCTTATCTGTTCTCCCCCTCACTGACATATCCGTGTCAGTGGATGCAGTAGTGCGACTTCGCAATCGTCCTATCCAAGGACTCACTGTAGATGATACATCACATGTCTAACCACTCATGGAAGTACTCTCTGCAAGAGTATTTTCAGCATGACTCATACTGGGTGAGCCATCAGTAGTAGGCCCTGCAACAGGATTCCCATACCAGGATGCTAACTCATCAAATACCACATCTCTGCTTATGAGTGTCTCATGCGAAGAAGGTACATAACACTTATAAGCTTTCCATTCCTGTGCATATCCTATAAACACACTTTTCACTGCCTTAGAATCCAATTTCTTCCTCTTCTCATCCGGTATATGCACATACGCAATGCTGCCAAATACCTTCAAGTGCGAAATATCAGGTTTATGACCATACAGCCGCTCATACGGAGTGACATCATGAATCCCTGTTGTAGGGGTTCAATTCAGCACATAGACAGCAGTCATCACTGCTTCAGCCCAATAACCATTTGGCAGACATTTTTCATTCAACATAGCTCTAGCTGACTCCATCAAAACCCTGTTTTTCCTCTCTACAACACCGTTTTGTTGCGGTGTATAACTACATGTGAGCTGTCTTCTGATCCCATATTTAGCAAGATACCTGTCAAAGTAATTTGAGACATATTCACCTCCTCTATCTAATCTCAAACATGATATGTAACAACCCAATCAGCATGCTTCTTGAAGTCTTTGAATGCATCAAACACATCATCCTTATGCTTCAAAATATAAAGCCAAGTGTACCTGCTGAAATCATCAATGAATGAGACATAATACCGTGCACCGCCAAAAGAAGCATTATGTGAAGGACCCCAAACATCATAGTGCACCAACTGTAAAGGCCTAGTGCTATTTTTTACATGTCTCATGAAAGGAAACCGTGCCTGCTTCCGAAACTGAGATGCAGGGCATATATGACCAAAATCATCAACTTGAATTTAGGTAATCCAAGTACTACTTGTTGACATATCGAGCTCCACTCATGATACGCCAGGGTGACCATTGTGTATTTATGTCACCGACTTGTCAGTTGCAGATGCGGTTGGTACACCGCCCCTGAATAATAGCTACATGATAGCTATCCTTATCTACTCTAGTTCGTGGCTCAGTTAGTATGCCACCTTAGTTAGTTGAGTTTGGTTTGAGACCCATATATAGGGTTCTTCAATTTCTTTGTATTTGAGTTCTTTTGGCTTACACAACTAAGAAGAGGAAAACTGTTTTCAGCCTCCACCCTTGCGTGTATTCCCCCATTGTGCAAGCAAGAAAGCTTCAAGTGAGACTCCTTCCTTCTCTCCCACAATCTTGACATGGTATCAGAGCCTTGTTCGTGGTAAGGAGCTCAAGAAAGCAAGCCAAGCTCGCGGTGGTCTGGTAAGAGGAGCAGTGTTGCTTTCATTTTCTGTTTTGGGAGCAGATCTCTGCAGGTAGCACAGCCGGAAATTGCAGGAGTGCATTGTCTCAGGTTGAGACGCCCTTCGCGGTGAAGCAAGAGGGCAGTATATGCTGCGGGCGAGAGCTTTAGCTCTTGGCGACCTTGTTTTTTTGATTTGAGGCCATTTCGGGGCCTGTTTTGCAGACGGAAGTTTTCTGCAGGCACTCAGGAAAAGGCTCAGTTTTATGCTGTGCAGCCACTGTTCTACAGGTCGGTGAAAAGTTACTGTAGAAATTGCATCGTATGCTTGTGCGCAGAGACATTGGGAGTTTCAGAATCATCCTTGGTTCTTGTTTATGCAAAATCGTCACTAGGAAGTGACTGTGTGGTCAAATACCACTTTCGCCAGTTTTGCAGATTTGCCCTTGTGAGGGTGAAGCTATGTTTTTTTGCAGTGACAGAATTTCTTGCAGTATTCTGTAATGGCGTCTGATTCTCTTTCACAGATTGTCACTGAAAAGCTTGACAAGAACAACTTCCAGGCATGGAAGTTTAGAATGACGAATTTCCTTATGGGAAAAGGATATTGGGAATTTGTTGCAGGAAATGAAGAAGAACCAGTTCTTCCTGATGTTCCCAATCAACAGCAAATGCAGGCATTCAAAGCATGGCATGAGAGAGCCAGGAAAGTTATGTACTGGCTGTCAATCAGCATTTCAGACTCTATGATTGTGCATATTCAGGATGCAAGTACGCCAAAGGAGGCATGGGATACTCTGTCAAAGATGTATAGCACAAATACGCAAGCCAGGAAAATGCAGCTCAAGCAAGAGTTGCACAATGTGCAAAGAGAAAATATGAGCATCAACGACTACCACATGAAGGTGAAGAAGATTGCAGATGCACTTGCTTCCATTGGGTCACCAGTGGAAGATTATGATTTAGTTTCTGTGACCTTGAATGGTCTAGGAAAGGATTATGCACAGTTTCGGACATCCATTTCAGTTCGTGAAAGATTTCCTGATTTTGAGGAGTTGATTGCTCTTCTAATTTCTGAGGAACAGAGAAATGGTGGTGCATCTTCTTCAGGAGGAACTTCAAAGGAAGCTGTCTTCTACTCAAATGCTGGAAGAGGTAGAGGCAGAGGTAGAGGAGGCCGATTTGGAGGCCGTGGTAGAAATCAGAATATGCAGCAAACTCAAGAAAACCAGTCCTATGGAGGAGGACGTGGTAACTCTAGAGGCAGGGGGAGCCAAAGAGGTCGTGGTGGATGGCAAAGAGGTCAAAATGCAAACAGTAATGTTGAATGCTACTACTGTGGTAAAATGGGTCATATGGCTAAAGACTGCTATAAAAAGCAGAATGACATCATGAATGGAAAACTGCAACAAGGGAATTATGCATCTTCTAGTAGACAGGGTGATGACAGAAATGAGCATTTGTTCATGGTGCAGCACATGAACAATTCTGTGACAAGTGCAGAAGAAAGCAATGATGTATGGTATGTTGACTCAGGTGCATCAAACCACATGACAGGTCATGCAGAATGGATGGAGGATGCAAGGAAAATGGAAAAACCAGGATTTGTGGAGACTGGTGATGATACTGCACATCCTATTGTGCAGATTGGAAAAATTCCCTTATCTATGCAGGATGGGAAAAAGAAATACCTGTCCGATGTATTTCATGTCCCGAATATCACTAAGAATCTAGTTTCTGTCGGTCAAATGGTTGAGCAGGGCTTGCAGGTCAGATTTAATCCTCATGGATGCTTTGTTGAGGATATGAAAAATAAAGGTCGCTTGATAGCAAAAGGAAAGAAGAAGGGCAGAATGTTTACGTTGGATGTAGACATGTCTGAATTGAGTGCAGCAATGTTTGCACATGGGACCGGTGTAGTTGCAGATATTGATATCTGGCATAAACGCATTGGTCATGTTAATGTACAGCGACTTAAATCAATGCAGGCCCAAAATATTGTTGCAGGATTGCCAAAATTCAAGGTTGCAGAAATGCATAAGGTATGTGAAGCCTGTCAGTTTGGAAAACAGGCAAGGAAACCATTTCCTAGACATGTTCAAGAGAGTGAGAAGCCATTGGAATTAATCCACTCTGATGTGTGGACAACTAAAGCTGCATCTCTTGGAGGCTGTCATTATTTTGTCAGTTTTATTGATGACTATAGCAGAAAAGTTTGGGTGTATTTTATGAAAAAGAAAAGTGAAGTTTTTGGGCATTTCAAAACTCT
The DNA here is from genome assembly GCF_053477565.2 of Lygodium microphyllum. Classification (NCBI taxonomy): domain Eukaryota; kingdom Viridiplantae; phylum Streptophyta; class Polypodiopsida; order Schizaeales; family Lygodiaceae; genus Lygodium; species Lygodium microphyllum. Next base: position 72,785,651 of record NC_141140.1, read on the forward strand.
TAAAGCTATGGTTGAAAAAGAAGCAGGCTTGCAGATAAAATGCCTAAGGTCAGATGGAGGGGGAAGAGTACCTCTCAAATGAGTTTGCAAGGTTCCTGCAGGAGCATGGCATAAAGCAGCAATATTCATGCAGTCATACCCCACAACAAAATGGAATTGCAGAAAGAAAAAACAGGCATATTGGAGAGGTATCTCGTGCCATGCTCAATGAAAAAGACTTGCCAGATTTTTATTGGGCTGAAGCAGTTGCTACAGCAGTCTACATAATGAACAGGACTCCCACTGCAGCAATACATGGGATGACTCCAGAGGAGAGGTATACTGGTAGGAAACCAGATATTTCTCATTTGAAAATTTTTGGTTGCATTGCCTATGTACATGTGCCAGATGAGTTGAGATCCAAGTTGGATCCAAAAGCTGAGAAGTGCATCTTTATTGGTTACTCTCTGCAGCAAAAAGGGTATAGATGCTATAACCCTTCTACTCGTAAGTTTACAGTGAGCAGAGATGTTGTTTTTGATGAGATGAGTAGCTGGTATAAACCAGTAAATGTGATTGATGATGTAGATGCACAAAATGGTAATGCTGCACAGAATTCACAGCAGCAGTCACAAAATATTAGTGGACCTGGAGCATCCTCTAGCAGTGGTTCACATTCTTCGCCATGGACAGGCAGATTGAGATCAGGAGATTCTTCTCAAAGCAATGCAGATAGTGGTATGCAGGTATCACGAAAAGGAAAAGAGAAGGTTGATCAGCCCATGTTTGATGTGAATGCAGGTCACTCTTATGTGGATGGTGAATCCAGTGGCTCAGAACAGAGCATTGATGATGAGTTGGGTATTCCTTCTATTGTTACACCTGGAGTAAGGAGGACCAGGGATGTTTTGAGAGCACCTGGGAGTGAACCTACTTTGCGCAGGTCTACGAGAGCTAGGTATCCTGTGGATAGGCTGAAATATGATGGATTTACAGCCATTCACTATGCATATATGGTCAAAGTCATACAGGAACCAGAACCCACTTCTTTTGAGGAAGCCATGGGAAAAGAAAAATGGGAGAAAGCCATGGATGAAGAAATGGATGCCTTGGAAGCAAATGCTACATGGGAATTGGTACCTTTACCTAAAGGTAAGAATGCAATTGGCTGTAAGTGGGTTTATAAGGTGAAACACAATGCAGATGGTTCTGTGAACAGATACAAGGCAAGATTAGTAGTCAAGGGGTATGCACAAACATATGGCATTGACTATGAAGAAACATTCAGTCCGGTTGCAAGGATGGCAACCGTAAGAGCAGTCATTGCTATGGCTGCATCAAAGGGATGGTCTTTACATCAGATGGATGTAAAGAATGCCTTCTTGCATGGTGATTTGCAAGAAGAGGTCTATATGGAGCAGCCACCAGGTTATGTGCATGCTGTTCATCCTGAGTTTGTTTGCAGGTTGAAGAAAGCCTTGTATGGCTTGAAGCAAGCACCTAGAGCATGGTCTGACAAGATAGGACAGTATCTTGTCACTATTGGCTTTCAGATTTCCAAGGCAGATTTCTCACTTTATGTGAGAAAAACAGAGAAAGGTATTATGCTACTTGTCATTTATGTTGATGATTTGATTATGACAGGTGACAGTGATGAAGATATCCTTCATGTGAAAATGCTATTGAAGCAGAAGTTTGAGATGAAGGATTTGGGAGAGCTGCATTATTTCTTGGGCATTGAGGTGATTAGATCACCAAGTGGGATACAGCTCTTGCAGAGGCAGTATGGATTGGACATGCTGTCCAAATATGGGATGACAGGCTGTAAGCCTATTTCAGTTCCTTTGGAGCAGAATGTGAAGCTGAGCACAGATGCAGGTGAGCTTCTGGAAGACCCTACTATGTACAGACGCATAGTAGGAAGTTTGATTTATATGACTATTACCAGGCCAGATTTGAGCTATGCTGTTGGATTGGTAAGTCAGTTTATGCAGGCTCCAAGGAAACCACATTTGGATGCGGCTAGACGCATACTCAGGTATGTGAAGTCCACATTGCAGTATGGACTATTTTATGAGACTGGGGTTCAGATACAGTTGCATGGATACACTGATGCTGATTGGGCTGGTAGTATTTCTGATAGACGATCTACCAGTGGATATGTGTTCTCTTTTGGGAGTGCTGCAGTCACTTGGAGCAGCAAGAAACAGCCTACAGTTGCCTTGTCGAGCACAGAGGCTGAGTACAGGGGTGCAGCAATGGCTGCATGTGAGGTAGCTTGGTTGCATAAGCTACTTTATGATATGCATCAGTCTATAGATGGGCCGGTTGTCATTTATTGTGACAACATGAGTAGTATACACTTGGCAAATAACCCAGTCTATCATGCTAGAACAAAGCACATTGAGGTGCATTATCACTATGTGCGGGAGAGGGTTTTACTAGGTCTTATTGATCTAGTTTATGTCAGCACAGAGGATCAGGTAGCTGACATATTTACGAAGGCATTGGGCGCAGAGAAGCTGCGCAAGTTCAGAGACCTGCTTGGTGTGCAGGAATTGGGATTGAGCTCGAGGGGGAGTGTTGACATATCGAGCTCCACTCGTGATACGCCAGGGTGACCGTTGTGTATTTATGTCACCGACTTGTCAGTTGCAGATGCGGTTGGTACACCGCCCCTGAATAATAGCTACATGATAGCTATCCTTATCTACTCTAGTTCGTGGCTCAGTTAGTATGCCACCTTAGTTAGTTGAGTTTGGTTTGAGACCCATATATAGGGTTCTTCTATTTCTTTGTATTTGAGTTCTTTTGGCTTACACAACTAAGAAGAGGAAAACTGTTTTCAGCCTCCACCCTTGCGTGTATTCCCCCATTGTGCAAGCAAGAAAGCTTCAAGTGAGACTCCTTCCTTCTCTCCCACAATCTTGACACTACTTCCTTCTGCTGCATAGATTTCAGCTTTTGTACATTGACATGTCCAATCCGCTTGTGCCAAATCTCTACATCCCGAATGGCACTCTCATCATGAGCAAACATGGCTGCCTTAAGTCCCGGAATGGTCGCATCCAATGTAAACATCCTGCCATCCCTTCTGCCCTTGGCAATTAACTTGCAGCCATTTCCATACTCCTCAATGAAACACCCATCTTTGTTAAACCTCACTTGCAAATTCTGTTCTGCCATTTGACCCACAGACAACAGATTCTTTGTTACGGTCGGTACATGTAATACATGATGCAGGCCTTTCTTCTTGCCATCAGGCATCATAAGAGGAACAACCCCTTTATGCTTTATGTCATGTTGGGTGTCATCCCCAGTACATACATGACCATGTGTACCTACAACCATCTCATCAAACCACTCTCCATGCGGTGTCATGTGGTTTGATGTTCCAGAGTCAATGTACCATCTGTCATCTCTATCATATCTCGATGCATTTCTGGATACATGCTGCATGGCAAAGAGTCTATCAACTAGCTCATCATGAGCACCACTGGAAGATGCATAGTGCCCATGCTGTCTGCCCTTTGCCTTCATATCTCCCTGCTTCTTGTAACAATCCTTTGCAATATGCCCATACCGGCCACAATAATGGCAATCCTTGTCCCTGTTGGACTGATCAGATGACTGCCATGAACCAAATCCACCACCTCTACCTCGGGGTGATCTTCCCCTACCTCTAAACCCGCCAGATCCACGCTGGCCTTGTGTATTTGCACCATGCCAATTACTCTATTGCTGCTGCTATCCATAAGCATTACGATGTCACCACAACCTCGAAATGAACCACGACCTCTAGATCCTCTGCCACGCTGGCTAGAGTATAACACAGTGTCTCTACTCTGAGATGCACTGGAACCTATATTCAAACCAAGTTTGACTTTCTCATGTAGCAACAAAGCAACTAGCTCTTCCTAGCTAGGGGGCTCTTCTCTGATAGAAATGGAAGTGTCAAAAGCTTTGCACTCTTTGCCTAAGCCATTCAAGGCAACAGCAATCATATCATCTTCTGATACACTTGAGCCAATGGTAGCAAGTTGATCAGCTATGGTCTTAATCTTCGTGGTATACACCTGGATGCTCTTGCCATTCCTAGACATGTTGTTGAACTGCTGTTTCAACTGGATCTTCCTTGCATGTGTCATGGTTCCATAATTTTTCATCAGTATGTCCCAAGCATCCTTCGGAGTCTCACATCCAGTGATTTGAATTACCATAGCATCAGATATACATAGAGAAAACCAATGCAGCACCTTGCATGCTCTTTCATTCCATAGCCTGTAAGCTCTTTTCTGTTCATTAGTTAGATTTTGTGCAGGCAACTTAAGAGCAGTCTCATCTCCTATACATAGATCCCAATAACCTCTGCCAACCAGAAAGTTTTTCATTCTGAATTTCCATAATGTAAAGTTCTTGTTGTCCAACTTCTCTCCAACTATCTGAGTGATATTGTCAGTCCCATGTGCATTAGCCATGATGCAATAGACTGTCTATCAAGTGCCTGACTCCTTGCAGACCAATAAGTATGACTGACCAAGTTCAGTCCGTAACATTTTATGACAGTTTTCTGCACTAAATTGCAGAAAAAACCAAGGTATTTCAGCCCACTGACACCTCAAAACAACCCACAAACAAGTGGTCTCAATTGTAGGTATAACTGTCAATACATAAGCTATGTGTTTGCTTCTGCTTAAGCTTCTGTAACCTCACTGCCAGGATACATACATGCAGTCTGAAAACTGTAGACTGTGAGTAACCAGCAGCAATTTCAAGTCCAAAACTGAGTGGTAATCATGCCATACATGTTCCAAATCCTCCCAGATAGCTGCTACTCCAACTTCAGAATTCAGTTTTCAATGATGCTCATTGCTTGCTTCAATCCTCCATACATTCAGCATGTATAGGTCAGTTCATATAGATGATAGAACCCCCAAGATGACCTGTATTGCTCCAGTAATACACAATGCTTGTCATTAACTGTGTATGACAGTTTTTAGCCACTAACATGCTTCAGATCTGAGTGATTTCAGTGAGCAACTTCAGCTCAAATGCATTACATCCGGTACATATGGCTTCTTGACATACATCTTGGCTCCAGTGATGCTTCTGGGTATGTATGAGTGATTCAAGCTCATGCCAGACAAGTGTATATGCTTTGTAATGGCTGTATACAGCAGGCCACTGTTTATGATAGACTTGTGATCTCTGTTTTCAGCTCATAAGTGAGCTCTCACATAAGCATTCACACCTTGTACTCTTCAAGTACTTTCCACTAGTCTCTGTCAAGCATTTAGCCACTTCATATCACTTGCATATGATGTTTCCAGCCACAATGATGTCTGCAGAAACAGGCGCAGTTTGCATAGATCTGTCCTCTGCTCCAGCAACTCGATTTGATGATGGTGATGATGATGGAGCACACACTAGTGCTTAATACCCCCTTCACAAGACTCTAAACAAGCCACAAGCTGTAGCTTGAACCATAGAGTAGGCAATCACCCAATGCCTACCTTCTATCACAATGACAACTTGTTTTATCTTTGAGAACCTTTGATCTTCCACTCTTGCAAGTCTTCTTGACTTCCTCCTGCTCCAGAGAGCTCAACCTCACAAAGCTCTGATACCATGTTCAAAGAGAGAGAGAGACAAGGAAACACCATATCCATGAGCCTTCAGGCTCTCAAAGTCTTTTCTTCATATCCACTCATAACTGAAAAGCACACAATACAATGTAAAGTAACCTAGTCTTAGTGTTGACTAGACTGACTAACTCTAGTCAGGTCACCTACTAACACAAACCCGACTTATTCACTGTAGTCACATGGAGACAGCACACACCTAGCTCACAGATGTCGGTTACACACCAAGACAAACTGACACGGGTGGAGCTTGATTTCTAATAAGCCTAGCGTGCTTAGCAAGCAAATATCAGAGGGATCTGTCGAGTGTGCACAAGGTCCACTAGTGCCCAAGGAGCCTTTGACTTCCCAAGAGGATAATGAGCACCACAGGCACAACATCACTCATGATAAGGCTGATTGCTCAGCAAAGCTAATGACAGAATCCTCCGACAATCACGAGAAAATCATTCAGTCGGTGCCAGGTCCGCCTAAGAGTCCTAGGTCTCCTACGTCCTCTCTTCCCAAATGGACCCAGGAAGCACAACAACAGTCGTCAATGATGGGGGCTCACTCCCAATCTCTGTATCCATCAAAGTTTCCAAACACCCAAGAGGGGAAACATGACACTAGCCGTAGCTCTCGGCCCAAGGATAGGCCCGTGCGACCCAATGTGACTAGATCAACTCAAGATCGATCTACACAAGTGAATGCTCAGAGGACAACAAAAGACACGACCACATCCGATCGCCCCAGGGACTCGACACTGCGATCCACCAAGAGTAACCAGCCCACTGGACTAAACACCGCTGCCTCCAATCAGGGATCGCAGCAGTCATCACAGCCCTCGGCCGTGACTACACCCCTTGCAGAATGTGTCCCTAGCAATTCATCTGCAGAGGAGGTGCCGCAACCAGTATCCTTGACAACTCGAATCCGTCCCAAGCACCTAAAGCCTAGGCTCGAGGAGAAACCTCTCAAAGATGTGGCCAAGGAGATGATGCATCAAACCACTCAACCTAGCAAGGCTATTCAACAGGCCGTGGCTATGTTTCATGAGGACACACTAGAGAAAGGAAATGCTAAGGCCCAACCAGGCACAACAACAGTTGACCTAGTCCAAGGTCCTGAACCATTGAGAGATACGCCTTCACTGACCAAGAAAATGAGGAGAAAATAGCGCAAACAACAGCAGCTACAGGTGGTCGTGGACCCCAAGAGCATTAAGACCAAGAGCGTTGGAGAGCTGGGGAATAAAGCATCAAGTCCATCCACCAATGAACCCATTGATGTCTCTCCTAATAGCGGTGACACCTCAGACACATCCGTGTGCTCTGAAAAATTAAAGCGGCCGTTGCCATCAACAGTTGCTTTCAACACTCAATCCGCTGAAAATAGAACTCTCATCGACCAATCAAGAGTGGAGATAACACTGTCACAACAGGGCGATAAATTCATACCAGTCACGTCCAAGGAGAACCATGACGCAATAACGAAGCCTCAAGAGAAACATGGAAACCCCAAGCACATGAGCACTCCTAGCATTGACCAATCTTGCTCATCTAGGCCTGAGCCCCCAGCTACGCTAAAGCCCAGGCAAACTCCTAGAACCTTGCGTGAGATGGCAACCGAGCAAGCCCTCGTTGAACATAGAAGTGTCGCAGAATGCCTAGCTGAGTTGGATGCCAAGCTCGAGGTGTTCGCACATGTCTATGTCCTGGTAGACATGCGCGCATTCCCTAAAGAGCAGCTCGGAGAATACTTGCCCTTTCCCTTATCTTGGGAAGAGCAAGAATAACTTGACGAGCACTATAGCACGCTCCTATACAAATGCTTGCTACTCATCTCGGGCGAGGAAGCCGACGAACTGCGCTTAACTGTCACATTTAATGAGGCGCTCTGCCAACCAAATCTCTTAGAGATAGACCAACTAAAACGACTGTCAGAAGGCCGAAGTCGATTTGAACAGCGTTGGTGTGAAAACCGCGTTGCAATGGCCGAACTAGGAGCTCAAATCATGACAATCTCTGAGGAGCAATTGGCCAAATGGCGATCCCAAAGAGACCCAACCTATGTGGCACCAACTTCCCTTCGAGTGTTGACTGCCATTCGGGGCACGAAATTGGCTGAACCAAGCCAAGAAAACCCTCTACTTGATAAGGTTCTCACTGAGGAGGAGTTACATGTCGCCAGTAGACTTGGACAAGGTTCCATGCTACTCGATGTGGCAAAATATCTATCAGTATTGAGTAAGCTGCCATGTGTACTAGATGCGTGTGCCACGCTTCAATACAATCCTGAGTTCTACAATTGATTTCTACCCTCGTGAAGCGACAGGGATTCATGAAAATGTATATATATAAACAATGATTTTTGTGTCACCCTGTATGGACACTATCAACACACACAAGCAATAAAAAGTCAAGTGTAGACAGAAGAATCGAGGCCAACAGGCTAGGCTAGTCTGATCCCCCTTTCACATGATCATGTCCGCCTCCGGGCAAGGGGCATACACCGTGCATTGCCACCATGGAAAGCCTTGACCAACATCTCTAATGATGAAAGCAGGGCGCAGACCCTCTCTATACACTTTTCCCTTTCCGGCCTATCCTTTCGAGGATGAGCCCTCCCAAACGCAGGACCACCAAAAACCGATGTAACTTGGCGTGAGTCAAGATCTGCTAGTAGCTAGAGGCTAAATGGACACCATTACGAGGGCCATCCCTCTGCAACGAGTACAACATGTTCCGCACCTTCTCTTCTAGTCATATACATTTGACAACCTACACTGAAATCCCTCCTATGGGAACAATCTTATTCCATATCAAGGCCTAACCCTTGGATTACATCTTGCAGGTCCCCCAAAAGGAAAGCATGGAGAACCACGGGCAGCTGGCGTGCAGAGACGCTCTTCTCAAACGACGGGAACATGCGGCACGCGCCCCTCCGCCGGTGCGCTATGTGCCCACTCTCAAGAGATATGCAAAGAAATGTGGACCTAAATAGCACCGTCTCAGACGAAGGCCTAAAAATCCTCGGACCAGGAAAGTCGAAGCTTAGCAAAGCGTGCAAGCTGTGGCAACACCAGTTGCACAAATCCCCCACGAGCGCTCAAGCACCAGATGCCCAAGGGCAGGAAAGGCGGCCAGGGACAGGGAAGAGTTCAACGAATTATTTAAAGGCATTTTGGAAATGGTGGCAGCCCGGGACTATACCATCCATGTCCCATCCGACATGTGCCCTGCCCGACCTCATGACAGTCCCGCACCAGCACCAGCCCAGTCGCCTAACCAATCGGACTCGCCCCGCCTAGTCGAAATCGACTAAGCCCCTATGATGTACAAGCAGCTTGACAAGTTATCACGACCTAACTTTTTGTCTTTTGATGGGTAAAAGGGCAACTCCCCACTTGTACAACTTCTTCTGCCTATCGCTAATGTATGCCACATCTTTGACAAGCGATTGCATGGGCATCGCAATTAACATCATAGCATTTCGAAAAGTCATGTTTTAACATAATTACATCTGTTGAATTACTTAACGAAATCAAGCATGTGCTCTCACAATGTGACAAGTGGATGCAGGATAACACATGACTTCGTGCAAATGTGTTCAACGCCTGGGTCACCGCAAAACCACGACCGTGCACTAATCGCAACAAAGTCATGCTACTGAACACAAACAATCACCCTTGCGAGTGCCCACATCGCACGAACCAACGCGTAGTCATGGGCTACACTCTCGTCTTGGGTCAAGCTCTACACTCACGATGGGGGACGCTGCAATCATACCGATATCGCAACAACGGCTCCCCTAATAAGGAAGCTAGGGCCAAATCATCACGGTCATATCCATTTCCTGAGCCTCCGAGGCTTGACATGTTCCGACCCATTGAAAGGCTCATAGCCTACGCATATTGCAATGGTTGTACTATGGCCAAAAAAAAAAAGAAAAAACCATCGCACCTACAGGTCCTCAAATTAGGTGCGTCTAGTGACCTTGGTCGGCTGACTCCGTCCCTAGTCCCCTAGCCCCCTAGCATCACCCACAATAGTTTAGGACATATCAAGGGAAAAACAGCCCTAGGGAGCTTGTCTCTCCTGTGGTTAGACCTGTTACCCTGAACCATTCACACAATTTCTACTTCCACTCTGCCTTAAACCCATGGCAATCACTTGGGGCATGCCCTGCACGAACGGCCATGAACAGCACACCATCCCCATCCATAGGCCCAATGTCTCCCACCTACGGCTCATATAGTATCCCCGTGCCCTATCCTACTACGTCTACAATCACAATGCACAGGATGTCGCACCCACCTTCCCATGTACTTCTTTCCACCATGGACCACTCTGCTTCATCCACACGACGTTTAAGCCACCTTGTGCATGCTAAGACGACTAGCACTACCCTTAGGGAGAGATCACCTGAGAGGTTTTCCGATTGCAGGTATTCAAGACTCCAATGGCAGTGCTGTCAACTCTCCATCAATGCTCAACTCTAAACTCTTGTCCTTTACTCCATCATCACAATCACTAGAAATCATCACGCGCAAACTCCACCAGGAGCATCCCACGCACACCAACCCTCGTGCCAGCTATGAGTGGCCATCCCCAACAAAGAGTAGCCCTATCGCCACCTACAACAATCACATTACCAGCCCATCGGAACAACACAAAGCCACCAATGACCTTCATCTGCACCAACATCTGAACTCCCCCAAGGCAAACCACAACCGTCCTTGCCACCCACGTCTTCGATGCATGCTAACATCTGCTACCTATGACGGTGAGTGCCATGGGACTGGCACTCGTCTAGGAGGGGGGTAATGTTACCCCAACACGAAGAAAACAGAAGGAAATAAAAAAGACGTAGAGGAGAAAAGGCCAAAAGTGCAAGGGCAACCTTAAAAGTCCAAGGCAGCCTGCAAAAGGGGAAAGGTGCATTCTAAAATACAAAGGTGCACCCTGAAACCTTGTAAAAGAGTGCCAGGCGGTGGAAAATCCGGAAAGCTAAAATAAAAGACAAAGACAAAGACAAAGACAAAGGCCAAGGCAAGAGAAATGGAAGGCAAAGGCGCACCAGGAAAAGCGCAAGACAAAACTTGTGTAAGAGAGCGCAAGCGCACCGCGGTTTAATTCAAGGAGCGCCGAGCTCTCACCCGTGCAATTTGTAAATATAGATGGGCGGCGAAAAGGAAGCTAGGAAGATAGAAGGACAATGGGAAAAAGGGCCTAGGCTACGACCGACCATGTAAAAAAGGGAAAAGAGGATGACTGCCCAAAAGGGATTTAGGGTTTTGTATATAAAGTTGAAAAGTGAATGAGAAGCTCATTCTTATGTGTGGCAAAAAGTGGCTCTCTTCTTCTTCTTCTTCTCTTCTTGTTCTTGCTTGCTTGAGCTTGTGCTTGAGAGAGGGAGTGTGAGAGTGTGAGGGAGTGAGTGTATGAGAGTGAGGGACCGTGGGATGGAGAAGCTCTCCATCTTCTCCTCTCTTCTTCTCTTCTCTTCTTTTCTCTTCCCTTGCTCGCGGTGATGGAGCTTGGAGCGTGGAGCTTGAGGATGGAGCTTGCTTGAAGCTTGCACTTGGATCGTGGAGCTACCGGAGTGTGCGGGAGAGGAGGTAACTCGAACGGCATGGAGGTAAGCTTACTACACCCGTAGATATGGATGGCGCGTTGGCTATATGAGAGGTAGCCATTAGTGCTCGGCTTGGAACGCTTGAAACAATAAGCGGTCCGTGGGTCTTGGTGGTTGAGCGAAAGCCCCCACATCTTGCTTACTAGATATTTATCCTCAGCAAAGGGAGAGAAAAGGAAAAGAGAGGAGAGAAGAAAAGAGAAGGATAGAGGGAAGAAGAAAAGAAAAAGGATGAGAGAGAGCGGGGAAAAGAGGAGATAGAAAAAAGATGAAAGAGAGACATGAACAAATATGAGAGAGAGAGAGAGAAAAGAAAAGAAGAAAAAAGAGGAGAGAGAGGGGGAAAGAGGGGAGAGAAAAAAAGAAAGAGAGAGAGAGAAAGAGAGAAAGAGAGAAGGAGAAAAGAGATTGAGAAAAAGAGGAAAGAGAGAAAAAAAGAGGAGAGGGAGAGAAGGAAAAGAGAAGAGGGAAAAGCAATGATGAAATATGAGAGAAGAAAAAAGCAAAGAGAAAATTTAAAAATTAGGGGGAGAGAGAGAGAAGAAAATGAAGAAGAAAAGAAAAAATTGAGGAGAGAGAAAGAGAAGAAGAAAAGAAAAGAGAGAGGAGAGAGAGAGGTGGGAGAGAGAAGAAAAAGAGAAAAAAAAGTAAAGAGAGAGGGGAGATGAAGAGAAGAATAAGAAAAGAAAAAAGAGGAAAGAGAGGGGAAAACATGAGAGAGAGAAAAGTGAAGAGAGAGGGAGAAAAATTATGAGAGAGAGAATAATAAGAATAAGAAAATAAAAAAGAGATGAGAGAGAGAAAGACAAGAATATAAGAAAAAAGAGGAGAGAGAGAGGGGGAAAGAGAAGAATAAGAAAAAGAGGGGAGAGAGAGAAAGACAAGAAGATAAGAAAAAAGAGGAGAGAGAGAGGGGGGAAGAGGAGGGAAGAGAGAGGGAGAAAGAAGATGATAGAGAGGGAGGGAAGAGAGAAAAGAGGAAAGAGAGAGGGAGAAAAAGGATAGAGAGAGAGAGAGAGAGAGAGAGAGAGAGAGAGAGAGGAGAGGGAGAGAGGAGGAAAAGAGAAGAGAGGGAAAACCAATGATGAATTATGAGAGAAGGAAAAAGAGGAGAGATAAAATTTAAAAAGCAGAGAGAGAGAGGGAGAGAGAGAAGAATAAGAAGAAGAAGAAGAAAAGAAAAGAAAAGAAAAAAGAGGGGAGAAAGAGAGAGAGAGAGAGAGAGGGAGGGATGGAGAGAAAATAGGAGAGAGAAAGAAAGGAGAAAAAAGATTGAGAGAAAAAGGAAAGAGAGAGGGGGTAAGAAGAAAAAATGGAAAAAAATTAGAGAGAGAGAGAGAGAGAGAGAAAGAGAGAGATTTGTGGAGGCAAGTAAAAAATAGACAGCGAGAAATATCAAAGAGAGAAGGAAAAAGTAGTATAGAGAAAAGAAAAAGAGGGGAGACAAAGGGAAAAGAGAAGGGAGGAGAGAGGAGGGAGGAGGGAGATAGGCAAAGAAATAAGAGGGGAGAGAGAGTGAGGAGGAAAAACAGGAGAGAGAAAAGGAGGAAAGAAAGAGAGAAAGAAAAAAGATGAGAGAGAGAGAGGGAGGAGAAAAGAGAGAGCAAGAGAAAAAGACTTGAGAGAGAGAGAGAGAGAGAGAGAGAGAGAGAGAGAGAGAGAGAGAGAGAGAGAGAGAGAGATCTAGGAAGGGAGAGGAAAGAAAAAAATCAAGGGAGAGAGAGGGGGTGAGAAGAGAGAAAAAATGAAAAGATAGAGAGAAAAAGAGGGAGAGAGAGAGATTTTTAAAAATCAGAAGGGAGACATGAGAAGAGAGAGCTGAGGAGAGAGAGAGGGAGAGGGAGGAAGGTTTAACTTAAACTTCAAACTTTGTGAGATGCAATTAGTATCAACTTTATGTATAGATAAAATTTTATAAGTTTGATGCATAAAAAAGATTGTGTATATATCTATTGTTTTATATTAAAATTTATATAAATTACTTTTAGTTTTACATTTGATGCGAGAGAGAGATAGAGCGAGGGAAGGAGGGAGGGAGAGAGGGAGAAGAGAAAAAAAAATAGAGGGAAAAGAGGAGAAATGGATTGTCGAGCAAAGTTATTGTGTAGTAGCATGGCTTGCTGCTTTGTAACATGATGCTAAGTGGCTTAGCATTCCATGCGCACAAATTGCATCTAGAATGCTAGTTTCAATTATTCATTGCCCCCCTTTTTAAATTTGGCACTCTTGACAGCCAAGTCCTTAGATCCTTGATTTATTTTTTTTCAATGAAGCGAGAAGCTGTGTTAGTAAGTAAAAAAGAGGAGTATTACAAATTGTGTGGATGTAAGTAGGGGTCCACCCAAAAAGTATATGTAGTCTTCTGTTAGTTGCTAAGTAGAGTAGCTTCTATTTACATTTCTTTTCATTTTCTGGCTTGAGCTTCCATCACATCAAGGGTGTTGTTAGTAGTCTCATACATTGCAATAAACCAAGCTTCCCTGCGCTCCATTTTCTTCCTCCTTTCTTCATGAATGAGGAACTTCTTCAGCTCAATACCCAGTCCTTCGTACAGATCTTCATTTTTCTTCTTGGCTGAGGGATGCTTGCTGTAGTCTTTAGCCAGTTGTTTCCTTTGGGTCTTGGCCTGAAACAAAAAATCCTCTTTAAAACTATGCATTGGATCAACATTGACCTGTTCAAATAATTTTTTATTATGTGAAACCCATATCCACCACAGTAGTAGATTGTGTAGCTAGTTCCAGATGATTGGCTGCAGTCCATAAATTTCTCCAAGCATTAATTATTTCCATGTTATGGTTGAGGGGTGAAAAGGGGCAACCATTTTTTGTAGAAAATTCAAGGCATTTTGGTTAGATTGACACAAGAAGAAAAGATGGGGGATGGTTTCTTCTTCTTTGTAGCACCGTGGGCAGAGACCAGTGCCAATGCCTAGCTTTTTAGCTCTGAAGCATATCCAAACTACTTTCAACTGAATCAACCATAAAAGAATGGATTTTTTAGGCTATATGCTAGAGTTCCAAATCATACGGAATCTGTACATCCATTGGTGTTGACCCCAATTGATGTGCCATCTTTTGTTCAATTTCTTCACTAGCTTGCTAGGTTACTCTTTTCTCTCTTGAATGGGTAGAAGTGGTTTATCATTTACCCAATAGATCCCTCTAAAGTTAAATTCCTTATTCAACTGAATCATATAGTAAATGTGTGGCCCCCAAGAATTCCTTGTCTGCAATATCAGGGTGATTTCTTCCCCTGCTAGCTAAAGCTGGTTATTTAGAGTATCCAACTCTTTCCAGTCCCCTCGAGAGTAATCCCATATGTCATTATTTAATTCCTTTTTTGACCAGCTTGTATGCAATAGGAATTTGTTCTTCCTCCACTAGACCATGAAATATGCTAAGCTAGATAGAGTATGACGACGCGCTCCATGGAAGAGTGAAGTTACTGATTGGGGAGATGACGATCTAGTCTTTGAGAGTTAGCCAAGCTAGCCAGATGTTTCTCATCAAATATGACCATCCTTTGACTTTGGCTTTTACTTAACTAAAAGCAACTGTTAAGGGATCCATCTCTTTCCATCTTGGAAAGTTTAAGATAGAGAAATTCCTATAGCTAGCCTTTATGAGTACAACCCAGTCTTCATTTTCATGTTGGAAAGTTCTTGGGATCCATTTTGTTGCCATCTTGTTGGCTATCTTTTCTAGGTTTGGGAGTCCTAGTCTCCAATTCCTTTGGAAGAGTGCAATCTTCCAAGGCGACCTTGGGAATCTTGAATTGCTCGATGTTACATGACCATAAGAAGTTTCTGGCAAGTTTTTCCAACTTCTTGAGTCCAGATTTTGACAGTCGCCAACAAGATAAGAAATATATTGTAGAGGGCATCAGAATGTGCTTCGTAACCACCATTCTACCAATAAAGGAGCACCGAAGTCCATTGAGATAATCCAACTTTTTTAAACTTTTGTCAGCACCACCCATTCCCATCTTTGTTTCATTGAGACCCCAAACCCCATTGGGATTCCCAGTAATCTCAAAACCTTGCCATCTTCCACCTCCTTGCATCCTACATCAATTAGCCATAAAGGAGGGGGATTAGTTAATGTCTTCATACCAGTTTTACTAAGGTTTACGACAGAGCCTGATGCCTAGCAGAATTCTTTTATACATCTCCAAAAGGCTTTTATGGAGGATGGATCATTGTTAATTATTCCATTTGTGTCATTCGCAAACAAATTGAGAACCATGTTCTTATTGTTGGGTAAATTTATTCCTTTGAGTCTGCCCCCTTTGACTTCTTCATCAATTAGCCAGCCTAGTGCATTAGATGCTATTGCAAACAGCAAAGGGGCTAGTGGACAGCCCTGTCTAATAGACTTGTAGAGGGGGAATGCTGCTGATAGATCACCATTGATTGCCACTTTAGCACTCGCATTACCAAATAAAGTACTTACAAATCTAATAAATATTTGTCCCAAGCCCATATCCTGCAAGGATTGTAAGACGAAACACAAGTCTAGTTGATCATATGCCTTATCAAAATCAATTTTAAAGAATAGGAAGTCTTGTTTATTTTTTTGGGCATATTCAAATCCCTCCCACAAGCTGATCCTTCATCTGGAGCATAGGTACTAGACTTCATCTTCAATAAGTCGAACATTTCTTTGGAGGGTTTGTCTATTTTTCCAGTTCACCACATTCTAAGATAAAGGTGGATTGTTTCTACTTCATCCTCTTCAAGCTTCCTTAAGCTTCTTTTAATATCCAAAATTCGGTCTGGAGCCTTCTCATTACCTAGATCTACTTGTTTTTCCAGTTCAGTGAGAAGGGCATACTTGGAGCTTCTCTCCAGATTTCTTTTGTTGATCTTTTCCTGTTTGGCAACTTTTAGGACAATTTGAGTTCCTCTAATTGCTTCAACCCAAGCTTTTGTAGAAAATCTACAAGTAGTAAAGATAGAGTCCCAAATTTTACTTATTTGTCCTTTGATTTCTCTATCCTTAAATAGGGTGGGATCCGTATGGAACCATCCAGCCTTAATGATTTTAGTGTTAGAAGAGAAAACTAAAGACACTGGGTGATGATCTGAAAGGACCAAGTCTGTACTTACCTTACAGTTGATGCTTGAAAAGGTTGAGAGCAAACGTGAAGCCACATGAGTTCTGCCCAGTCTGGCTTTCCTTACAGCAATACTTGTTTGATTATTTGACCATGTGAAGCCTATGTTGCTGCTTACGTCAATCAATCCATGGAATGTAACCACCTTCAGCCAGGCCTCTTTTTCTTGTCCATTTATAACTTGTCCTTTGTGCAAGTACCTGTCTAAAAATTTTTCAACCATATTGTAGTCACCCACCATGGTTAGTGGACAAAGAATTTGCATAAGAAAAGTTCATAGCAAGGTACATTCATGAGAAGAGCATGGAGCATACACAGAGACAATCGCAAACTCTTCATGTGTTTTAAAATGGATTGCAGCCCATCTATTTTCTATATCTAAAGATACTCTACTTACTAAACTAGATAATCTTGTGTTATACCCCACTACTGTACCTCCACTCCTAGGTGTGTGATTTATGGTACACCATTCAAAGTTTGGAGGATCTTATTGAGGTTCTTAGTGAGGTTGACACCTACTATTTTAATTTCTTAAAGACATAGCAGATCTGAAATAGATTTTTTATCCTTGAACCACTTTCTAATAATATATGCACAAGATGTGTCTGTGAGACCCTTACAATTTAAGGAAACAATTTTAATTGAATTTAGTGACATGGAAATTATTTTTTATTTTTGTTCTTCTTTAGTCCTTGGTTGAATTTTCCAAATGGGTTGTTTTCACTCTGTCCCACTTTAGAAATTCTTCTTTTATTAGCTTTATTGAGGTTGTTGTTATTTTTTTTAGGGCTCATTGAAAACTCTGGATTCTGAAATTGATCTGAATCCTCGTTGTTTTCATCAAGATTCTCAATAACAACATCATCGACATTATCATTCAGATTTGGAACCGTTTCTTTCCTTTGTGAATTCTCAACAATTTCGTCTTCGTTTTCAGACTCAATAGTTGTGTTCCCCCTCTTATAGGTCCCTTCGGCAAGTTTGGAACTTGCGATGTCATCAGGGACTTCGGATAGAAGTGGTGAGTATCTATTGTTATTATTGTTAAATTTCCTAATTCCATTGTTTCCTACTTGACCTACATTATTCGGTTTTTTGCCCTTTTTTATAGATTGAAATCCGTCATCAGATGTTTGTTTACCTTCTTGAGATGCATGTTCCTTGGGTTTCATTTCAGGGCAATCCTTGATGTAGTGACCCACTTTCAAACGTTTAAAACAAGCATTCAATAAATTCATGTATGTCAATGGTTGCTTGACGAGGACTTGGCCTTCAGAATTCTTGATTAATAGAAAATCAGGGATCTATTTGGATAGATCCATTTCAATGAGAACTTGAGGGAACCATCTGGGGGTAATTAGATTGGTTGGTCTTTGCCCTCGAATCCTACCTAGTGGAGCAACAAGAGCTTTGACGAATGGCCAAAGGTTCCTTGGCAAATTGGTAAGCTTTACACATATAGGGATTTTGATAGGTTTATATGTTCTGGGGTTGAAGTCTGTAGTCCACTTAAACAAGGTAAGCATGGCATTCTTAATCATCCATTGTCCTATACCCAAAACGTTCAAGGCCATTTCTTCGATTTCAAATAGGAAGAATAAAAAATTATTCGGCACGTAGTTGATCTCACCAACCCTACAATCAATAGCCTCCCAACTATTTCTAATCTAAGATCTCATATAGTCAGTTGTTGGGGGGCAAGGACCATGACAATAGCCAACAAGTGCTTTTCTTTCAAATTCATTATTCCATAGATTAAGACTTGCGGTAGGAACAGAAACATGTATAATCACCTCACCTTCTTTGATTACAGCTTCTTCACCTTTTTTTCCAAATTGCAGCATTCCATTTTCATTCGATGTTGACTTTCTTTGTTCATTGCCGAACTGATTTGATGGAGGCACTCTGTAGGGACCAGCTTGAGGGTTTTAATGATGTTGCTCTGTTCCTCCTTGGGGTGAAGAATCCGCTCCAGAAGCTTGAGCTCCTCTTTGTTGAACTTCCTCATTTGCTTGCCAGTTTCCATTTGCTGGGTGCCAAAACTCTTGCCTGAGTGAGTTATTCAATAAGCTTGTGTTATAGAGATGATTATAGGAGGCCTTCAGAGAGTCTATTCTTCCCATTCCCAAGCCTTCATGGTTAAGGATGACTCCTAATGAGCTCATTAGACCTACGGAAATTGTCCCGAATTGTGGCGCGTGCAGAGGGATACTAGCATTCATAACACATTGAGAGGGAATCGCCATGCCTCTTTCCCATCCCCCAAGGGGGAGAGAGTTTTCTTGATTGACCTTCTTGATTTCTGTAGAGTTCTGATGTGTCAGCAGTTGGGTTGGGAAGGATCTCAGTTCGGTCATGCAGGGACCGAACTGAGAGTTCCTTGTTTGGAACTCTTAGACATGGCAAAGTCCCGTTCCTTCTTTCCCGTTACGTCTTCCCGTTACGCCTAGGGTCTTCTTTAGATCTCCTAACAACCCAACTTTTTGTGATCCTTGATATTTTATTGGAGTGCAATTTTATAATCTTTTTCTAAATATACATGTTTATAAATGTCAATGTTTGAGATGTGCACATTGAATCTTACTAATGATGCTCTAAGCTCTTTATATTATGTGCAATTTAAAGGGACATCATAACATGTTTTATTTATGTTTAGATCTTAATTTAATGGTTAATCCAAGCAAATAGTAAATGTTTTACTCATTTCTTAGCCCCTTAATGTATCAAATGCTTTAGTACCAGAATCTATACTACTATTTTATTTTAGTTATAGGCTCAAGAAGCCCCAAACCTCCAAAGGGCTTCCTACATCTACCCCCTTTCCAAACCTCCCCTTTTTAATTAAAACCTCCCCCCTCTCTCATATGTAATCTCTCACTCTTTCTTTCCCCTCCCTTTTTTAATTAGACCCCCCTTTCTCTCATGTGTAGGCTCTCTCTCTCTCTCTCTCAATCAATCAATCAAATCAAACTTTTCACAAACGTCTTTGTTTCCCTCTTTTTAAACCAAAAGTATGTCTCCTCTGTGTGTGTGTGTGTAGAAAGAGAGAAAAAAAAAGCAAGGAGAGAGGGGGGGAGAGAAGAAAAGGAGATAGAGACCAAGAGAAAAAGAATGAGGGGAGAAGAGGAGAAAGAAAAATCCTTTTAAAATTTAAACCTTTTTCGAGAGAGGGAGGGAAGGGAAAGAGAGAAGAAGAAGAGAGAGAAAACATAAAATTTAAAAGAGAGAGAGAAGAAAAAAATGAAAAAAGAGGAGAGAGTGAGAGAGAAGGAAAAGAGAGAAGAGGGGAGAGGAGAAGAAAATGGGGGAGAGAGAGACAAAGAAGAAGAGAGAGAATATGAACATGAAGAGAGAATTATAGAGAGAAAATATAAAATTTACATACTCTGAGAGAGTGTGTGGGGAAGGGAGAGAAAGAAGAAGAAGACGAGAGAAAGAGAGATAATTATAGAGAGAGAAAATATAAAATTTTAAAAAGATAGAAAGATAATAAAAAAGGAAAAAAGAGGAAAGAGAGAAGGAAAAGAGAGGAGAGAGATAGAGAGAAGAAAAGCAGGGAGAGAAGAAGAAAAAAAGGAAAAAAGAGGGGAGAGAAGGAAAAGAAAGGAGAGGGGGGAGAAGAAAGGGGGGAGAGAGAGAAGAAAAGCGGGGATAGAATGAAAAAAAAAACAAGAAAAGAGAGAACATGAACACAAAGAGAGAGAATTATAGAGAGGAAAGATAAAATTTAAAAGAGAGAATGAAGAGAGGGAGAGAGAGAAGAAAAAGAAAAAAAGAAAAAAAGAAAAAAAAGGAGAGGGAAAGAGAAGGAAAAGAGAGGAGAGGGGGGAAGAAGAAAAGGGAGGAGAGAGAGAGAGAGAGAGAGAAAGAAAGAAGAAAAGTGGGGAGAGAAGAAAAGGAGAGAGAGAGAATTTTATGTTTGATGCAAGAGAAAGAGAGAAAACAAGGACATGAGTACACACACATAAGTATTATAAAGATGGATATTGTATATCTTAGCTAATCATACTAATTTACATTTTTTTTCAATGTTTTATAAAAAATGTTATGCATGTTTGGATCATGAGCGTCATAGTGAAATAAAAGTAAATCAAATTTTCTTTCCAAGACAATTACTCATGTATAGATCAATTCAACATATATCATCACATGTTGAGAGCATGCTAAGCGTGCTATTTGAAAAAAGAAAAATTGGTGAGCAAAGGAAAAATGTAGCAATGATACCAACCACGTGATTTATGTATGTACATACATGGTGACATCTTGCTCCATATCATTAGACTTCATAAATAACCTTTGATTTAATTTTTAGATTTCATTTTTACACCTTGTCCGGACTCCCAAATATGTAGTAGGTGTTGGATGACACGCAAAATGGTCATGACGCTCATTTTGGGCTTCAAATTTGGACCCAAGTTTGCGAGCCGATTCGCCCGTGGGGAAAAGTGCAAGGTCCAAGGTATGGAAGCTCGAGAAATCCGTGCAGTTTTACAAAGGATATCGATAGATTCAAGAGGGGATACTAGTTTTGGCGAAGGAGAAGTCTTACGACGATGGACAGAGCAGATGAAGAGGACGCGAGTTATTAGTGTTTGGTGCGACCACATTCTCTCCGAAATTTGCCCGTTTCCTGCGTTCACCCCACTGATGCTGGCTCGGATGGGGCTCTCTCAAGACACTGGGTTAACTAAGTGAATCATGCTTTCGATGATTGTGTGACACAGAGAGAGAGAGAGAGAGAGAGAGAGAGAGAGAGAGAGCGCGCATTGCAGTAGCCAATGGTTAACGGCTATGTCCGAGACAAGACAGCAGGCAGCATGTCAGGAGGAGCAATTACAATTTACTACCAGCGAAGCGTTGCGAGGCAATATATCTGTAGAGACTTTCTCTCTCTCTCGAGTCTCTCTCTCTCTCGTTCTCTGGCTGGGTTTTAGGGGGGACTCGGGAGTAGGTACGATGGTAGTGTACAAGCCGGCAGCATATCAATTGCAGAGAAGAAACAAAAGAACAGTGTCGAAGGCCAAAATGGGTGATGGCAGGAGGCAGAAACGTACGTGGACAGCTCAACAACAAACAGACATACATGAAGGCATTTGGAGAAAAATGGGTGGCGCATGGAGAGACATTTCTCTCGCCATGTTCTCCGGTCCAATAGCATAATCGAAAATCAAGACAGCGACCTGTGAGAGAGAGAGAGAGAGAGAGAGAGAGAGAGAGAGAGAGATGCGTATGTGCCTCTGCCATCGCATGTGATAGGACTTGGAAAGTTGCAAGGGTCAGAGGCAGGATAAAGCATGGTTGTTCGTATGCATGATGAAAACTGGTGGCTCTCTCTCTCTCTCATATACACCTAGAAGAATATATATAGGGACTACAGGGGGCCCCCCCTCATCACATGGGCCTGTGCTTCCTCCCCTCATCCCTGTCTCAGAATCCCTTTGCATGACTTGACATTGCACCCGATCTCCCCCATCTGTATAACAAAATAATTGCATACTTGTACCCGTGACAAAAATATCTCTATTCTATAATAGCAAGTTGTGCCGCTTTCTACCTTGCTTGCTTTCCCTTTAAAAAGGGACTTTCTACCATGCTTTGTTTTTTTTTAAACCGTTGCGTCCCTCGTGGATCAAAGCAAAAGAATTCCTTCTTTGAAAGCCCCTATGCTTGCGCTCGTGATTAACCTATTCACCACCCTTCATGGAAGCTACCAAATTCCCGTGAAGATTGCTAGAAAGAAAGTGTTTCCCTAGATGAACTCGTAAAACATTGAATTATATCCACCCCCTCACATCTGTGTGCTCTCGACTCTCGAGACTCTCAGCCATTAAAATTTGCTATACTTGATTGAAAACTTCACAAGAGTTTTTCCTCACGTGAGATCTGAATTTGGAACTATTTATTAAGAACAGGTAACCTAAGGACACAAGAAGAAATATATAAAAGAAGCATCGTTTATCATGGCCAATACTTCGCTTAAAGCTACTCATCCTCGTGATCTTCACGTAAACTCTAGTTTATTAAGCCCTAGAGTTAGGGCCTTCTAAGTCTTACTCATAAGAAGTTGAAACTCGAATATATATCTCTTGACTTACTCCACACCTAGTGCCAACTTCTCTATACATCTTTATTTATCCATGTACATCTTTTGAAGGTCATCTAAACTATATTCGAGGTCTATACATGGATTATATTTTGAAAATTGTGCGCTTTAATATCCATAACCTTGGAAATTAAAGTGTGCATAATGATTGATTATGGTCAGGAATGGTTGTTTGAATACACATAGTGCAAATATCTAGAAAGCAACAAAGGATGAGTTGGGCCTTACTAAAGAGTGGTGCTACAATTCTTAGGGTTTCACAACAACAAATATTGTATTGAAGGTAACTTGCATCCACGTTTATCCATTAAACAACGATACAATAGAGTTGACTCTGTGATTTCCATGCATTTGTAACAAAACCATGCAAGCTTTTGAATATATAAGGAACATCAAACTTGTAGGTCTAGGCACATCTTTAATCACAATTATGTGACTAAGGTTGCAAGATGTAGGTTTCTTCACGAGTTTAATTGTGAAACTTGTAAATTCTGTTACAATCTATATCACCTTGTCTAGAATGGATGTTTGATAAGATAATTTGGCAAATGGTTTGTGAAAGCTAAGGCTATATGCTATTCAAGCTCTAAATATTTTTTTGTGATACATTCTAGGGAAATGTGTCTTGAACAAAGCTTGTTTTTAGTTTCCAAGTATTAAGGATTACAAGCCATTCTAAAAGGATAGGAGTAAAAGATTTTTTAAGAATCAATCAGTCCATATCCTCTAATTTGAAATCATGAAAATGTTCTTTGCCTCATGGAAACTTGGATAATATAAGGATTAGCAACAAGATTATTGTAATCTCATATGAACATGAAGAATATTCTTGATTTTCTTCACTTTATAGAAACTTAATTATCATATATTTCTACTTTTACTTCAATAGGTACTCTTTCAACCAATGATGGAGAATGACTGATGGTGGCATGTGATCCCAATCTCCCCACACTTTAGAGAGATATGTGATGCTTTTACAAAAATTGAGTGTATAAATGATGCTCCTCATACTACAGGTGATGCTAATCATGAATCAAGAGAGGTAGAGGATGATAATGGCATGGGAGAAACAAATTATAATAATGCCATCATATATGAAGATGATCATGTAGCCATTGTTGATGATAATGATGTCGAGGATAGTGACAATACTAGTCGTGGGCTTAATTTGTTTGTAGGTTTAGATATTGAGATGGACCTTGAAGTATATAATTTAGCAAGGGTTGATCTCATTGTGGATGAGATTGAAGATCAAGCTCAAGTTCTCTTGGCTTTATCTTCTAACAGTCTCTATGCCCAAACTAATTGGAGTATTTTAAACCTTTTGAAATTAGAAGTTACTACAATTTAGAAGCTCTAATGCTTGACAATGCAAAAGTCTTACATACTTGTCTTGTGGTTTTGTAAGACCCCATCATCTATCTAACAAACTATTGTTGCAATTCACAAATATGGTCCTTTGATAATCATACTACCTTATTCAACCCACTAAGGATCATCATATAAGCTACACATCTAGTAAGGTGCAATTTTACCAACTAGCAAAAGATGGCAACTTTGCCCATCACTACTTCTTTCAAGTAGAAAATCTTGAGGCACCATTTTTTGCCATTGATGTCAGAATATACTTTGGAGTGATTACGATTTAGTATAATAGGTCCACATGAAGAGCTTTTAACATAGAAGCACAAAGCTTAAAGTGATTGGGGCCTAGCATATTAGGCCCATTCGAAGAGATTTTAAGTTAGAGGTCCAAAGGTTTAGCCCTTTGTTTGCTCATCAAGATAATTTGAAGCCTACCATTGCATGTGTACCAACTTGACTGGCTCATTTTGTGCCACTAAGTTTTTTGTTTTATTTCAAATGATTATCTATATTGAAGTCATTCTTCATTTCATGCCACCTTGGGTCAAATTTCCTGTTGAGCCCATTTTCAAGAAATCTGAGGAGAATGACAACCTTAAGCTACACAATACCATTTATTAAGTTTGGCATATAATGTCTTCGCTATATAGATAACAAACTAAACCTCTTTGAAAGCAAACAAACCTTTTATAAAGTTGTTATCACCCATGACTATATTTAGAGAGATAATAATCCTCTATCTCAAACTTGTTTGTTCCATTATGACTCGCTAATTTCTCTCAAAATTGTCTATTTAAATTATACAAGATTAGTAATAAACCTCTTTAAATAAAGCCATGGATGGTGACATAACTCAGGATAGTCTTAGATCATGACCATGTATTGTGATAGAGAACCATAGGACATATTATATTTGTTAACTAAAGCATGTTGACATTGTACTTAAGCTTAAGGATGGGCTTTGTGAAAGAGGAACATCTCTAGATTATGAAGAAGTCATGCTATTTAGTAGGCTTATCTAGACTAAGTCTATGATTTGTTTTTTGTACTCTTATAAAAGAGGAGATTTTACTACATCTTCACACTTAAGGCTTAATTAAGTGGTGCTTTGTAAAATGAGATTATGATTTGTTCCTTGCAACCTTGTAAAGGAGGCTTTCTCACTTATTAAGCATTTACTAAAAGCATCAAGAGGTCTTCAAAAGATAACTATGACCTCAAAAACGGTTGTCTTGAAAAAACTGTACAGAATAAGACATTGAAGTGGGAAACATATGAAAAAATGAATTGTGAAGGATAGCTCATTGAAGTGGAAAGGTAGACATAGGGATGGATCAAGGAAAGATTGACGTGGAAAATAAGATTGGTAAAAGCAAACTTAAGGATGGATTAGTGAAAGATTGATAGGTTACACATCATTGATTAAGTAGAGGGCTGATATATGTAGGCATTAAATCTTTATGTAATGGCATCCTAGAATGGTCTTTGATAGAAATGCCTAGAATTTTGAGGTTTAAAATGTTACATTATCCATGGTTGGTTGAGGGTTGGCATCCTTGCTCATCATGTGCAGTATATTGGGAGGAATATGTGAAAAGAGTGTTGGAATTGGAGTAAAAAATGTATTTGGATCACACAACATCAACACCATAAAACTAGTTATGCTAGCTTCGATTGACCATGGAAAGTTAATATATTGAATAAATCCAATTTTATTATCCATCCCTTAATGACAACATCCATTTTAAGTTGAATGTTACGTCGGTATAATCAAGTCCATGCTTTCCTATTGCAATAGCACATGGTGCAAGATTTACTCAAATACCAATGTTAGCCCTCAAACAAATCAATCCATGAAAGTGTGTCCAAAACAACATGAAGCTCCTTAGTTAATCTTTATGGGTTCAACATGCCAAGGGCTCCTATTGTAATTTCCTTGGACATAAGAGAGTGCAAGACTAATTTGCACAATTTTGCTTATCTCACACCCATAACAAAGTCATGGTAGTAAAAAATCTTGTGTATTTATTCTAATCACAAATTTATATTTGAATTTGCACATATTGCTAGTACTCTTAACTCACTATGTAATGTTGAGAATAAGATGCTCTTAGATAGGACAAAACTCATTATTCACATAGGTACAATGGATGTCATCTCCTTACTTGTGTGTGTGTGTGTGTGTGTGTTGTTGCATTGATGAAATTGACAAGATTGCTAAAATTGCCACATGACATAGCATAACAAGGATTGGGCACAATCCTATTAAAACTTTGGATTCTAAGGCTCACAAAGGATCTGTACTTGGCACAATTAAATTTTCTATCACTTTTAAAATTTACCACACAATCACCATGGTTTGTCAATACAAAAGTAAAAATCTAGAGAGTGATGTGTCAAATGCGTATATCCAAGCACTCATGTGAAGTCCATCACTTTTCATTGCTATATTTGTGGCTAAAGTTCACAAAACCATGAAATGGAAACACAATGAAATCCATGGTTTTTTATTCCAATCACAATGCAAAGTCGCCTTTAATACTACTATTCAGCCAAATGGAAGCTCAATGTACAACAAAGATTGAGATTACCATCTTACATATAAAGTAATAGGTTAAGCTCTACCGGTGGAGATGTTCTTGAAGGCGAGAACAGACTTTAAAGTAAGCATGTAGAAGTAAGTCATGCCCACACCTTTACAACAAGACCCTTAATGAACAATTCACATGTCCTTAATGAACAATTCACATATTTTGTCAGTAACCTTAGCCTGTATAAGAATATGTTTTGTCAATAACCTTAGGCACATATAACCTTAAGGCTAAGGTGCCCATATGAATGCCCCCATGGTTCATACTAATAAGAACAATGATGGGTAAAATTCCTTAGTAACACTTCCTTTGTGCATGCGTGCATGCGTGCGTGTGTGTGTGTGTGTGTGTGTGTGTGTGCGTGCAATGTCTAAAGACTTTAATCATATTGCCAATGTCAAATTTAACAAGCATAACTTCTATGCTAGTGTGTGTGCGCGTACGCGTGCATGCGTGTGTGCATGTGCACACACATGAATATATACATAAAGCATTCCAAATGATTGGATAGGAATCAAAATGCTTGTAAATATACCATGGATGGAGAAGGCTATACTAGTAGAAAATTTCAACCACTCATCTTTTCCCTAGATTGCTTAAAGACTTGTTGTTGTTGAGATTTTTTAATGGAGGCAACACATAGTAATCATAGACAAATATGCCTTAAGGTTTATGTGCTCTCTCAAGTCTAAGTTCTAGTGTATACCAAATGGAGGGAAAAAGGATAAAAGTGAGAGAAATAGGGATTGGCATCTCATGAACCACAAAATGGTATAGTCAACATAATGGTTAGATCAAGGATGCACAATGATGGAGGAAAGACACAAATCCATGTTTCTACTTTGAACATGCCATGTAGAAAGAGAGCCAAAGGTTGGTTATGGTCTTACCACATAGGAGAGAGGAAAATATTGTTTCTAAGCATATCGTGTGAAAAAAGGTGCTCTCACCAACCATCACATAGCCATTGAAGAACTTAAAGCATAATTGTATATCAACCTTATAAATTTTGATAACCTACTTTTATGGCATTAGGAGCAAAATGGCAATTGAGTGGATAGAGTATCTTTAATATCTTAGAACCCCATCATACATCAAAACATTCACCCCTTACTATCCACTCCTATGTTAACTATCCCTAGCTCATTTAACATAAGATAGTTAGTTTTTTCTTTGCATTGATGGAAAGATGGAACATCCACATCATCGACCATTGACATAGCTATACTCATCTTGTATATCAATGTTAATTCCATTTACATAAGACATAGAACATTCTATCGATGTTCCTTGGTTTAAGGGTACTTCAAAAATATTTGGTAGGAGGATGTAGCCCCATGCCCAGTCTCCTCCATTGAAATAGTACTAGAGTACTTCTATTTGCAAGGGCAAACAAGCATATAACCTATTTGTATTCTTTCCTTCCTATTCATGAAAAGGTCCCAAATTTTTCCTACCTTGTGAATAAGGTAAAGTACACACTTTTTTAATAGGAAAGGAATGGTAAGGTTTTGCTTGTGCCCTAGTCCTTACTAAAGTCCTAATGTTGCAATTGACATCTTTATCATTGCTATTGGAATCATCAAGCCAAAGCCTTTGTAAAGCAACACCTACTTTTTCCTCTACCACACTAAGAAACCTTCTTTTAGACCTTCTCCCGATTTGCATATCACATTCTCACTGACATAGGTTTTTTCTTTATTCCAAAAGAAAGTAATAAATTAGCTTTACTTGAATGTGATCTAGTAACCATTAGAATCATTGGCTCTTTAGGACAAGCATCCAAGGGAACCAATTATACCATATTAATTATTTGAGCATTCAAAGAACTTGGCTTCAAACCTTCCCACTCTACCTTAAGAACAAAGAGTATTCCACCTTTGTTTGAGGGCTTCACAGGAGAAGAAGTCTCCATCTGAACTATTGATTCTCTATTTGCATGGCCTTTTCTCAATCCTCAGACACTGACATCACCCATCTAGTTCTAAAAGGTCTTTAAAACTACAACTTTTGAGAAATAATGTCTACCCAGACAAAAGAAGATGAAGGGATTTGCCTTTGCCAAGACAATGAGGTGCTCTTGACATTCTATACTAGAATTTGTAGTTGTCACCCATTCTAGATGGAATTCTACCCATATCTAATTAATTGGAAGAACTAGTTAAGAGCACATACTATGGCTATATGAAAAGGGTTTAAGAACTCGATGCACCAATTTCCCAGTCAAGGCATAATTCTAAATCTCTCTTCCATGGAAGAAGAGGCCATGGCCTCCTTCCTATCTGAGATTTTATGATATTCCTAACTCTTCGAATTGGATTTTCCTAACTCTTCGAATTGGATTTGTACTCTTCTACAATATCTAACTCCTAATTGTTGTCAACCTCATCCAATTCCTTTAACTTACTAGAAATCTCGAAGACTTTCGCTTGAAATTGTGCCCTTTCTTTGCCTTGTTATACTTATTAGAGAACTCTAAATTAGTCATCATCTTCGGGCCTTTGATGGCTAATCAGTCGGCTCAAACCATTGTTTCCAACACATCATCTAAGGGGACAATATGCAAATTCAAAGTGGTAGTACAATGCTTCAAAGATTTATTCAATCCATTCACAATATAGGATTTGGGAGTCTCCTCTTTGAGCTTTTGGGAATTGTCTTACCAGTGAAGGACCTTCTCAAATTTAGCTACAAAATTCTCCACTGAGAATTGTCTTACCAATGAAGGACCTTCTCAAATTTAGCTATAAAATTCTCTATTGGTAGCTTCTTCTAATCCATATTAGAAATCAGCTTCAACACATGAACATGTGTCTTTTGCATCCAATAATGCTAGAGAAAAAAGTATGACTTTGACTACCTCATCAAGAAGGCCATAATTATTGAGAGCATAACATTGTCAAAAATTGAACTTACACATCTAGTCTTTCAATCCCTTGCTTGAAACTAGCCAATAAGCATGCTAGACCTAGGGAAGTGGGGGCTTTGGAGGGATCAGGATAGGAGGTGGTAGATGGGTCCCCAACCATAGCCTTGATTGACGTCACATTTGTGGAGAAAATGAATGATATTGATACATTAAGGCATGACCATAGGTGAGATAAGTCAAATTAGCATAACACATCCATGATGTAGATTATGATCGATTTCTATGGACTAACAAGGACACTAGATTGTGTTGCATTATAAATAGATACAACAAAGATGTATGCACGAAGGATTTGATTATGATGGTCACTCTCTCTTTGCTCAGAGAAATGGCAAGTGTTTAGATGGCAAATGAGAAACTACTAGTTGTGGCAGTGATAGTTTATTAGGATCCCTTCACTTTTTCAATATGAGGAAAATGATATCATAAGCCATGGTGAATTGAAAAACAACTACTTCCTATCCCAAATATTCATTGAATAGAAGTCCTCTACCTTATATATGTAATGGCAAACCGTATGACCACCCTTGCAAGGTCCTTGGGTTCACATTTTAGTGCCATTGAACCCTCCCAAAAGTAATCTACCTTCATGGCTTATCCTACAAAGAGTGCTTTATGCAAATCAAGAAAACAAGCAAAATTTGAAATGGCAACAACATGTTAAGAAAGCATGAAACAAAAAATGAACTCTTACCAATATGATTTTGTTGAATGCTATATTGAGGATGTTATGACCATATGTTTGTCGGGAATGGTAATAACCTAAGCAACCAAAAACAAAGACTTGCTACCTTCTTGGATCAATTCAAAAGTGTTGTAACAAATTTTGCCATTGACCTCTTGGTAATGAAGGCATTTGCCATAGATACCATGCACAAACTCCATGAACATCGAAGTGATATAATGTATGAGGGTTGTATGGAATTTGAAGTACACAACCAATTTTGAGGTTTAGAAGATCAAGGATGGCATCACAATCTCTTCTTCAACAACATTGAGCCTAACATAGCCATTGAAAATATAACGCCAGACAATTTTTATATCTACCATACATACAAAATATAGACAATCCATCCCACTTATTGAACCAAAGTCAACACAATGTTAGAAACTAATCTTTCTCCTTACATAGCAATATTTGGTTGGTTAGGAGGTTAAACTTGATGCATTTAAGATTTTGGGTTTGCCTTTTGTTGGTTTTGCTTAAGGGTTTTGGTCTTTTTATTAACATTGCTTGTAGTGACATGCTATCATAATGGTGGAGGTTTATTATTGGTTGAGAAAATCAAATTATAAATGAGTTATTTCTCCTTCCTCTTCCCTTTTTATTTCCTTTTTAGACCTCTCTCTCTCTCTCTCTCTCTCTGTGTGCATAGATTAAAAGGTCTTTTTGGAACCATGACTCATTTTTTGGGCTTAAAACTCAATTCGAGATTTCAACCCAAAACACTCAAGAAAGAGGATTTTTAGTAACATGTCACCCATATTGTAAAGTCTTGGTCTTTGATCAATAGAATATTCTCCAACCTCTCTATAATCAAGAAATCATGGGGCCCCTTGTTTTTTTCCCTAGTTTCCTCCTATAGTATAG